>NW_028237055.1:0-45116 GCF_017979445.1 Akebia trifoliata
GTATTTGACTTCAAATAGAGAAGTCAAAAAAGTTTGGCTACTATGACGTAGTGACGTTTTGAGCTTATAAGCCATCAACTGAAAAAATTCCTTTATCTGTCTATCTACATCCATAGTAATAAAAATAGGCGATTTTTTTTTCAAAAGTTGCGTTTAAAATGCGATTTGCATCCTTGAAAATTAAGACGATAAAAAAAAAGATGATTTTTTCATTTGTAGCAGAAGTCATTAACTTTTTCCCATTTTTTTCCCACGACTAAAATTTAAATATATTTTCTCTCCTTTTTTAAATGTGGGATTTGATACATAATAGAATTTGGAAATTCATAAATGTAAAAAATATGGAATTTGATGATAATAATTTTTTTTTTATGAATTTTCATTATATATATATATATATATATATTTCATAACTTTTAATTTATTTTTTTATTTTTTCTTTTCATCGGTTTTTTCTCGTATTTTCTTAAGCTTTCCCTTGTTGATTTAAACCCATACTCCGACTTTGTGACTATGTCTACATCTCATATCTACATCTACACTCTTAAAAAGCAAAAGCACTTTTCTTATGTCAATTATTTAAAAATAATATATATATATATATATATATATATAGATATATATATATATAATATATATATATATATAGATATATATATATATATATATATATATAATATATATATATATATATATATATTAAATTTAACCCGTGCATAGAGAAATTAACCTGGCAATACTACTGTTGCAATTGTATTACAAAAAGTTAATATGACTAACTTAGTAAGATTTGAAATCATACTAAGGGTGTTGGGCCCACATGGATTATCAAGTTGGTTATCCAACCCCACAACCTTCTAGATTTCATGGGAAAACTCAGTCTCAAAAGGTTTTTTGAACTTGACTCAAGGTGTTGAAATGGATGCTACCGAACTCTCAAATTAAAAATTAAAATTCAACCGTGAAAATTAACTCTCTTTTTTTCAAATTTTTTTGTCAAAGTTCTTACAATTTTGTCCTCTATAACCTTGTGGCATTAGATCATGTGTTTGGATGCCACAAAATTATGCAATTAAGACCTATATGTTGCAATTTTATTACAAAAGGTTAGTATGGGGTCAGATTCCGGTGAACGGTGTTGGACTCTACCTCATAGATCTGAAATCACTCCTGCCACCTCCCTATTAGTGCCGACATGGTACTTATCAAAAAATCTTCGATGCTCAAGTAAGAGAAGTAGAAGAATAATCAAATATATTGGTTAAACCTCCAATCCTCTAAAAGATCTCTTACTCTGTGCAAATCGTACTATTTATAGATCCTCTCTCTGAATCAGGATTTTCCCTTCTCATTGGAGGTGATTCCAGATAATCCCTTGATTCCTAGGATCCTAAATGGAATGGAGATCTTCTGGATCAAATATACTATACTGGAGATATTTCTGGGCAATGTGCGCATATCAAGATTACAGGTATTCTTTGACCGGATCTGCCATATTTGGCAGACCAAGTCTTATTCAGTGATGTGCTGCCCTTCTAGCCAGGCCATGCACTTTCTACCTAGGCCTGCCCTTCTGCTGGGCAGCGCCCCGTATGTTGATCTGAGCTAGAAACTACTCAACCAACATGGACACGTTTGCGATCTAGATAACTGTGCGATTATTTCCTTCTACAATTATCCCCTCTCGAGAAGACGCGAAGTCTCGTCATATTCTCAAGACACGTAACCTCCTTCTTATTGGCTGCTAAGATTCTCTATAATTGCTTCTACTCTTAATGAATCGACGCATTTAATGCAATGTCGTTTCAAATCTTTCTCTGACGGTTGAGATGAATCGTCCTACATCTGTGTTCTTCCACATGCCCCACTAACATCAGCACTACACCCCAAGCTGTGACAGTTAGGTTGGATTAGGTTGTCCTCCCAAAGGTACATACTCTTTTTCGTTCTCCTATAAATCATAAATTTTTGTGTTAATTTTCCCTCTTATTGTGTTATTATTTTCTACGATCTCATCTTTCTGTGCTTACGACGTCCTCTTTCTCTTTTTCTCTTTCTGCTTCATCGTCATTCTTACCTCTCTCAAGCTGAGGTAATCTTCTATTCTTACCCTCTCTTTTCTGCAAACTTGATTTCTCAATGGCTGCCAATCTGACTTAACTTCGGAGGGGACTTTATATCTTTGCTTCTGTGTTTATTCGGGTTTGCAATAAGGATCTTGATGAGTGTCGTCAGGGGGAACTTATAGTCTATGCCGGGCAAATCAAGGCTGGCCTTAATTTTCATCTCTCTCCCTTCCTCAGGGAGGTGTTGAGTAAGATAAATTGGGCCCCAGGCCAAATGTTTGGCATCTTTTATTGTCTGGTAGAGATAATGGAGAAGATGAGCATAACCCCAATGACTTCCTCTCCAAGTACAATTTAAAAGCTATTCCCCAGCGCCCTAGGTATTACTCGCTATCCTCCAAGAGTGTTGCAATTGCACTAGCTCCCTCTCTCCCTAGTGCTGATAAAGGGTGGTACAAGGACCCCCTGATTGTCTTTGAGAACTGGGAATTCGTCCTTGGCACTCATCGTTAGGGATTTAGAGTCCTTCAGACCTTCTAGGGTAAGACTGGTTTTTAGGAATTTGGTTGTGTCCCGTTCTTCAATTTTGGTTATAGTTGAATTTAATTTTGATCTTGTTTTCTTTTCTCTCCGTAGATTCTTCTACCCTTTCTATTGTTGAGGCTAGGAAAAAACAACGCAAAACATCCAAAGATATGAGGCTAATGGCAATGGGCCTCCAAACCAGGACGACTGATGGGTGGTTGAAGGAGATCAAATTTATCCTTCTTCTTTTATTTTACTTCGGCCACCTACACAACGGTTTTCATTTAATCAGGTCGAACGGATCTTAAGAGACCTTCCTTCTTCCTTTGCCTTTGTTTATACCCTTCCTTCTCATCCATCCCCTTAAGGGTCATCCAACACCATGAACATTGACTTCTCGGAGTTCTCTCTCCCCCCACCCCTGCCTCAGGGCTACTCCTCTCTCTGACCAGGGTAGGAAGAAGAAAAAGAATAATCTGAGCCTTCACCCTCACTAAAGAAGTAGGTTAGTTGACACTGGTGCTTGGGGAATAAGACGACCCTGCTTCTTCCTTTGCTTCTGTTCCTGTTGTTGTTGTTGCAATTGCTGCATCTGCTGAGCTTCCTAAGGAGATTCATGCTCAGGCAATGTAGAGCTCGAACACTGTTAGGGAGCACAACCCTACTTCTGAGTAAGGGTGTCAATGGATAGCCGAAATCCGAATTCAAATTCGAAAAATTGAATATTATCCGAAATTTTTAGATATCGGATTCGGATGTCAATTTAAAATTCGAATGAGTTTCGGATACGAATTCGGATATTGCGATATCCGATTCGATAATATCCGCTCCGATATAATATATATATTGTGTATTTGTGTTTTACAACAAAACTTTTATATATGTGTATATATGATACTGTGTATTCGTGTTATACATCAAAATTTTATTTTAAAAACTTTATCTTCTCTCAACCACCTTAAAGACTAAGCATGAAGAACCAGTCGACTAAAACGTGAAGAACCAGTTGACGTAACAATGGGTTTCGATCGAAAACCACCGTCTTCTCCAGCGACGAGCATCAAGTAAATATTCTATCTCTCTCTCTCTCCGATCTGAATTAGTCGGAATGATTTTTCAGAGGAAATCTGTGGGTTTCGAGATCAACTGTGCGAACTCCGACACGTCTTCTCCGGTCGACAAGCATCATGTACATATTCTCTCTCTCTCTCTCCGATCCGATTCAGTCGGAGTGATTTTTCGGAGGAAATCAGAGGGTTTCGACTGTGCGAACTCCGACAGATTGAGGATGATGGTATTTTGTTGGATTTTTTATCGAATCGGATATTATCGGATATCCGATATATTTTTCAGATTCGAATTCGAATGCTTGTTAGGGATATCCGATTGGATTCGAATTCGAATTCGGATAGTATTATTTTTTTTTCGGATTCGAATTCAGATACAGGGGTATCCAATCGGATACCTATCCGTTGACAACCCTACTTCTGAGCTTTAGTCACGCAAGAGGTGCAGGCTAATTAGAAAGAGTTTGTGGAGGTCTGAGCAAGTGACCATTTGACTCCCATGGAAAAATCACAGAGTCTTCTTCCAGGATGGAAACGAGAACGACTTTCGGCCCCGTTTCGACCATATTTACAATAGGAGCTACGGGGTGAAAAATCCTGTCATCGCTGCCTCTCTGCTCTCCCACTCAATTTTCCCCAAGGACTGAGATGTTGAGGATAGAGCCAATGCTGATCTAGGCTTTGATTGGTTTGTACATAGCCTTTATCAGGTAATTGTCTGCTCTTCCTACTCTACTCCTTACTTTTTCATGCTTTACTCACTTAACTGTGTTATTCTTCTTGTAGGCCAACGCCTATGGTATCTTAGTTTTCTTGAAATGGTGTAAGACTAAGAACCAAGCCGCTATTCTAATTAGAGAGTATGAAGAAAAAATCACTCTACTTCAGGCTGAGCTAGCTTCCTCTAGCCAATTTTCCCAGGAGGCTAAAGAGGAAATGGAGGCGAATTTAACCCAATTTTTCAAGGTAAACTTAGATTTGAAGGCCAAAAATAAGAAGCTAGCAGATTCCCAGGGGGTTCTCCAACTGGAACTGGCTAGCTATAAGAAGAGAGACGTAGAGCTAGCGAATCTCCAAGAGCGGGTACAACAGCAAGAGCTTGAGCTAGTCTCCCTCAAGCCTGGTCTTGAGACAGCTAGGGTAGCACAGGCCAAGGACGATGAGGCTGAGACTAAGAGACTGTTGGGACAACTACAAGTCCAATACTCTTGATTGTTAGAGGAAGCTTCTACCAAGGCCTGTCACAAAGGCTTTTAGGTTGCTCGATTTCAATATGAGGAGGATGAAGACAAAGAAGATAATAAGGAGTACGATGGTGCTCATGTCAAGAAAATTTTCAACTGGTTTGGTGTATACGGGCAAGTCCCACCTTTCTAATTGGATGAGGAGGGGAACCCAGTTGTCATCCCTGTGAGCTTATGAAGGATGGGCGAGCTATAGATTTGAATCCCAGCTCGCCTGCTCCTACCAAAAACCTACCTCCTGTCCCCGTTATAGACATCGATCAGGACGAGACAGTTGATCCTCCCAATCCTGCTGCTGAGGTCTCACCTTTTACCAATCAGTCATCTGCTCAAAGTCCAACGGATCCACTAACTAAATAAAAAACTAGGTTGAAGATGGCGAGAGACTATAGTTTCCTCTAGGGTTTTGATTTAGAGAAGGAGAAAATGTGAATTAGAAAAAGATATTTGGAATTTTCGTGGGTATAATATTTATAGAGTAAAAAAAACGTAAATGTCACTAATCAATTTGTTTTATTTTAATTAAAAAGTCTATTTCCCGAATTCCAATATTTGCGATTTATAGTTTATTTTGGTTAATTTTTTTTGTTCGGATCTAATGATGTAGTCGAATTTGTCAAATTCCAACTTTATAAAAATCTCCTATTTGTTTGACCTACGAATTTCCTCAATATATGTGTTAAAAATCTAGGGTATTACTTCTTTAGTCCAATATTTTCAACATTGCCTTCACCCCTTATAAAAATATTTTTTTGCCCAAATTTCATTTGGCCTTTTACTTCTCCAAAATCATATCTTGTTCCTAAGCTTGAGGGTTGAAGAGGAGGGAAAAATATTTCTCCCAAGAAATTGAAGATGAATGGTTGAGGGAAAAATCAAGGTTTTTAATGTAAACTTTGAAAATAGTTGTTAAGACCAAAATTATTATACAATAAATACAATTAAACATAAAAAAATCGATCATGAGGAAAAATTACTTGGATGCCCCCAACTATATAATAAGGCACCAACTCATTTTTTTTTAAAATGCAGGGTATCCCCATATCATTTGGGATGGGACTAATCCTTACAATCGCACACCCCAAACCTAGATTAGTTTTTCAATGTGCAACATAGTAAGTCAAGAAACCACCAAATTTTGAATACACAAACAGAGGGAGGAAACCCATGTCTCTTGTTTTACCATTGAGCCAACTCTTTAAGGGTTTACCAACTCATTGTTAATCAAAGGTATTGAATAACAAAGGACAATGATTGTTGTTTTCAAGACATTATTTCTCATTAACTAAAATCAAAATATACATTCTTGGTGTAGAATTAACAAAGAAGTTTTGAATCTTTCAAAAAATAGAAGCAATTGAGAATGAGAAGAAAAAAAAGATGAAATCAAACAGAAACACAAAGATTTACGTGATTCTCTCGAGATTGGGGTACAACTTCTATCACACCAATTCCACTATGAAGAGAAAACTTGCAATTACAAAATTACATCACTTTACCAAGAAGGAAAAATTTATAACTCGAAGAAAACATAACTAGGATTTTGCATAATACTAGTAAAATTATAAAAATACACTTGGACAATTTTCTTTGGAGGACTCCGCCCCATAAACCACCACCTTCAAGGTAGGGAGCCTTTGGTCCCCCTCCAACCACCTAGCAAGCTCAGAGCCGAGCTCAACCGGTAGGAAATTTTTGGTATTTTATTAAAAGAACGTGGGAAAACATTAAGATTGTCATTGGATCGGGTTAGGATGGGATTGGTGTCAATTTGGTACCAATCTGATAAGGATTAGATTAGATTTGGAACTGAACCGATAAGTATCAAATTAGGCTCTTAACGAATCATGTTGCTTGTCAAATCTTGATATTAAGCTCCAAGGACAATCAGATTGGGTCTAGAATGAGTTATACCCAATTTGATGTATAAAATATAAATAAACCTCATGTATTTAAACAAATATATAATATGATTTATATACTTTCTAGCATTTTATTAAATTGTCAAATCTTGATATTTATTTTTTACCTCCCCTAATTTTACTATATTTTCTCTCTTATCCCTTTAATCCACTTTATCATTTTTCATCTTTTATCCCTTTAATATCAAATTTGTTTAAATAGTTTTGTGGGTTAAACCTCTCATCAAACTATAGTTTCATGGGAATCATTTTATTTTCTTTATTCTTCACCCCTTCTAATTTTATTATATTTTCTTTTTTACCCATTTAATCTCAATTTTTTTTAATAATACGCCTCCAACTATACTTTTCACTTTTATCACCTTCACCCAAAAGAAGATGTCCTCTCCTCTAATTTTACTATATTTTTTCTTTTACCCTTTTAATCAACTTTATTACTTTTCATCTCTTACCTCTTTAATCTTATTTGTTTTAATAATACACCTTCCATCAAGTCATAGTTTGTTGGGACTAATTTTATTTCATTTATTCTTCACCTCCCCTAACTTTACTATATTTCTTCTTTTACCCATTTAATCCACTTTATTAATTTTCATCTTTTACCCCTTTAATCTCAACTTTTTTATAATACCAATCTTATTTATTTTTCTCTTTTACCTCCTTAACCCAAGAGAGGATGCTCATGTCGTAGGCACGGGTGAACTCTAGTATATATATATATATATATATATAGAGTTAGGTTCACCAACTAAAGTTTTGTTTTATATGGGTTAAAAGTTTTGGAATGGGCTTATTACCCATATATATATATATATATGCATGTGTGGGGAATGATCGTCAACCAACAAAAAAATCCACGCTTTTTGTCTTATATAGGTTAGAAGTTTCATAATGAACTGATTTTTTATGAGGATGATGCAAAAAAACAGTCCATTCCGAAACTTTTAATCTCACTTTGCAAGTTGAAGAATCGTGGACCATCCAGTTCGCTTGTAAAATTCATATCACCAAAAATCAACCCATTTCAAAACTTTTGACTCTTGTTTACATGTTGAATAATCATGTACCATCCATTATTTGTAAACCACTTTTGATGGGGTTAGAAGTTTTACAATGGACTCACTTTTGATCAGATGATATCTATGGTAAGAAAATCATCGTCATAAAAAATCAGCCCATTTAGAAACATCAAACTCAAATAGGAGAAAAAATGTGGTATGAATGGTGGGGGTTTTTTTTAGTGGACTGTTGCATTGGTCCAAATGACAACTCAACCTCTTGTTTGTCCTCTAGAAAAAAAATCTTTTTTTTTTTTTCAATTCTATTTTGTTTTAGAGTTCATAAAATTTTATGCTCTACATACTTGCGGCACCTGATGGTGTATGCGGATGCCACTTTGACATGTGATCCATTGAGATGGATGGTCCTTCGGTCCATATAACCCCATCCTATATGGCTTAAGAATTTTGGATTGAGCTGATTTTTTGTGAGGATTATCACTATGGTGAGGAGATCGTCCTCACAAAAAGTCGGCTCAATCTGAACCTTCTACCCCCATCAAAAGTGGTTTACAAAGTTGAAGAATTGTGAACCATTGATTTTTATCGTTAATTTATAAATCACTTTGGATGGGGTTAGAAGTTTCAGATTGAGCTATTTTTTGTGAGGATAATCTCCTCACCATAGAGATCATCTTGACAAAAAATCAGCCCAATCCAAAACTTTTAAGTCATATAGGACAAATTATGTCTCCCAACGTTGTCCCTCTAAGATTGTTCATTGAAAGTTATCCTATATATATATATATATATATATATATATATATATATATATATATATATATAGGTTGGGATCCGTTGACTCCTAATAATGACTCATGAAAAAAACACATGATCCCAATCAAACACAAAATCCAATGGTTGAGATTTATGAGTATCTTGATAACACAAATCTCGGAGATACTTATGCCAAGGATAAATCTCTACCATAGGATTTTCTATTTAAAGGGTTGGGATCATGTGATTTTTTCATGAGTCATTCTTAGGAATCAAGGGATCCTAACCCTGTATGTATATGGGTCAGGTTCGACAACCAACATTAGGGAGCCAATAGGTTTGTCTTATATGGCATAAAAGTTTTGAATTGGGATGATTTTGTTTGAGGATGATCTCTATAGTAAGAAGATCAGCCTCACAAAAAAATCAGTCTAATCTGAAATTTCTAATCCCATTAAAAATGGTTTTAAATTTGTGGACTGTCAATTTTTTATTGAAAATTTGTAAATCAATTTTGATGGACTTAGAAGTTTCCAATTGGGCTGATTTTTTGTGAGGATGATCTCCTCACCAAAGAAATCATCTTGACAAAAACTCAGCTAAATCCAAAACTTTTAAGACATTTAAGACAATGTTGGCTCCTTAACGTTGGTTGTCGAATGCCAATAGTATATATATATTACTACTGGAAATCATTTGTATTAGAATGTTTTAAAGAAATGTAATAACCCAAAAAAATCGACTTGTATCTCGAGGAAATTTTGAAGTTTTAATTTTGTAGATTTTAAATTTACATGGATTAAAAGTATGGATTCTAATTTACAAACTTTTGAGGAAAACTAACACCACCATTAGATTCAGAAGGGTCGAAAAACATATATTAGCCTGTAAACACATCAATCCGAGTTTTAAGAAAAATGTTATAAAATCCTCGAGTTGTGTGTCACATTTCTACCTAAAAGAATGACAATTTTTTCAAAATCAGAATTTTGTAAATCCGATGAAACCTTTAGATTCTTATATTAAAATTGATCAAAATAGACTATAATAGCAACAATTGGACTTCGGGATATGGACTTTTTAAAACAAATTGATAAATGACTGTTAAATATCTAACTTAAGTAAATTTACAGATTTTTAATCCACTTACACTATTTTCCTCTCCGAAAAGAAATCTTAGAGAAAACCTTAGCTTCTATCAAGCTTTCGACTCGATTTCCACACACGTAGAGGTTCTGTTGGGGTTCGGCGTAGAAGAGAAAAGTGGTCAACTCGTTGTAGACTTGGAGGAGAACGAAGAAATAGAGTTTTCGAAGATATTCAAGAGACAACATTCGATCTATTTCAATCCACGGTGAATTTCTAGGCTCTTAGAATGTGAAACTAAGGTGGGGAACTTCTAGACCTTCCTAATAGTTGTAGATTTCGTCACATCTTATATCTTGATTCCAAATAATCAATATACTTGTTACAAATTAAGGGAAATGATATCGTTTACAAAAATCATATTTAGAATAAATTGATTTAATGTTTTTCTTTCTTGATCTATGTTTCAAAATGATATTTGAAAATTTTAGATGAATTTGGGGAAAAATCGGAGAAGTTTTTGAAGAACAAAACTGAAGTTGGTTCATTTCTATCAATGGCACCGACCATGCCACCACCAAAATTTTCTCTCTGTCGATCACACCGACAGGACCAGATTTTTAATACTTTTTCAATATTGTATTTTCCCAATAGCACATAAAGTTTAAGTACCTTAGTTTCATTAAAAACATTTAAGTAAATGGAAACATTTACTTTAAGTTATTTAATAAAAATAAGGGAATACCCCCATTTGAAAATAATGGGAATAGCTTAAAAATCTAGTTGTCTACGCGAGTCACCTTCTTCTAGGCTCTGTTGGACGACATAGCATTCTCGTTCAAGTATAGGCCGACCATTGTGATGGTTCCTTAGGATCCAGTATGACCACTTAGGTCTACGTTGCCACAATATTGTTCTATAATCTGGTCTGGTATTTTTGGTTTCGTAGGAGAAGGATTACTTAACAAATTAAAATCTAATTTTTGGGTACAAAAATAAAATGCAAATTTGAACATTTTTGTCAGATTTACAATCTCTGATTTCTTTAATTTTTTCTTGAAATTAAGTTTCAAAATTATATGATGTTAAATCTCGTGGTAACAACTCTCTATTCCAAAAAATCGTTTTACATTTGAAGAACTTTGAAAAATTATATTTTTGACACTTAGCGAAATTTTCATCAGCTTTGACTAGTCTTCAATGATTTTATCCCAAATTGCATATATAACCTATTTTTGGCCAATTTTAATTATTTTCTTCACATACTTTTATAAATTGAGTTTTAATATTTAAACTTTATTGAATAATTTACTTTTATCTCTTCAAATAATATAGAAAGATTTGGTTGAACTTGAAAAAGAAAATAGTTTGATTTATTAAAAATTTGAGGGATCGCATTGTAGGTGTGATATCGTATATATAATAAATGAAAATGTAAGCTCTCATTTATTTCTATTATCAAGAGGCGATGTGTATTGTTGTTTATTTTTACGAGTTGAGCCGTTGTACGGTAGAAAATTGGATATACATTCCACATACTTGTATTGTTAATTTCTATTTTATTTTCAAAAAGAAAATGTATATATAAAATTATTTTGGGATCTCTTAAAGAGTTTATGAATGCCTGACAGGATAATTTGTCATATCACATCCAAAGTAACATAATATCCTAGGATGAACGATTGTGATCGTAAACTCCTATGTAGTCACCATGTATAGGGGAATAGCATCACAACTGAGATTCGGGATATTCTTTTCTATCTTTACCAATGAACTTTGTGGTGAAAAGGTAGTTTGTGGCAGTGTTGAGATGTCATTAAAGAATCATATGTTCGCCTGATAGGCTTAGATGAAGATGACCAGTCCATGATCATTAATTGTCTAGAATAGTCGAACATTCTAACACTTTGTGAAAGAACTTATACCTTATGGTCATAGTCAACGGTCAACCTAAGTTGAATAAATGGTCATCCAAGTTCTGGTAAATGCAACAATCGACCACGAAATCAAGAACTAACAATGGGGTTCCACATTGGTGAAGTTTGAAACATATTCGGATCCTAACTAATAGGTATCCAATCGTGATTCTCACACTCTTATCAACTACACTACCACTATTTGCATGTAATAATATTATTATTAATATTATATGGATTTTAAATTGAGAATAATTACAAATTGATAAATTGATCTATTTATATGTCCAGCCTTGTTTACATTATGTTACAAAAAAATTCATGATTTTTTTAAGGATGATATTATATCTTGATAGTAAAATTGGAAAATTAATTATTTTTGCAAATGATTATTGCTTTTGGTTATTCTTTATTTTTTTAGAGTTATGTTATGACAAAACCTACAGTTATTTATATTTCAAGTATAATTATACATTAAGCTAAATATTACATTGAAAAACATGCATATGTTTCAAACGCTTTAGAATGATTTTTTTTCCTCAAATTTAGAGGACTGTTAGTTTGAGATATTTATTTCTTGCTTGATAACTCTTTATTACTCATCCCATCTTTCACCATTTCAGATATGTCAGTTATTGAGGTGTCAATCTTCAAGGAGTTAAAGTACAAGAATGTACTTGAGGTTCATCATTCTGATGAGTTACAACCCTCATCTACTTGAGGATGATCATAAGGTTTACTTGTTTATTTTATTTTGTTGAGGTTGTGTATTGGGAGTATTCTAAATGAATTATAGGTTGTAATTGATGTTTAGTTTCTACACTCTGATAGATATTTTGGTCTTTAGTTATTCATATGCGTTATTCTATTATCTTTTTATCACTTTATTATCTATTTATGCTATTATCATCTTTGCGTAGTGTTATTTAGTGTCTTAGAATACTAGAATCTGGAGGCGCTATAAGAAAAGAAGTAGAAAAACTTTTGTAAATGTGAAGAAAATAGAAAGTCGGAATGATTTCAATTAGGGCACGTAACCCTAACACACAATCTCAGTTAGGTCTTTCCTTAACATAATAACCAATATATATGCCTTTGAATTTTGATCGATCTATTTTGAGAAACTCTTTTATCATGTAGAATTAGTCTACAAACGTTTACATAGAAAAATTGATTTACCAAATAAAATGATCTTTCAAAAAATTATTACAAGAAAGAAAAAAACATCAATTTATATTTGAATATTTAATAATATCCCTTACCCAATCTTAGATATTCTCCCATTTGCATAGATATAGATTCTTTATCAAGAACTTCCCACTATTCAATATACAGATCTGGAATATTCCTTGCTGAAAACTTACAATTACTCAATTACATGTTTCATGGATCAAATGTGGTAAAAGTTGGTAAAGGCTTGAGGAGAGTTGATCCCATGAGTTAGCAAACTAATGAAATATTACTAACATAAGTTCATCGAATCGAATCTATCTATATGTGATATAATAGTTTTCCGATAAGAAGCTTCTCAAGTGTGATCGATCATTAATTGAAATAAATATTCTACAATGCTAGCTCAAGAATCAGTTACTTCCATCCATCTAATTAATAATAACATACTAACACTATGACTACCATATAAATAAAATTAAACGCCAACTTGATTTGTGGCTGTGACCGTTTTGGGTAATAACGTAAGAACCTTAACCTTAACGATAATCTCATGGTCATGTACCCGAACCTTTAGCATGAAATATCATCCAATATTAGACAATAATATGAATCTTGTGCTTAAAAAGAATCTTAACTCTTATAAGCATTCTCTATCAATAACACAACTCATTCTTAAAAGTGACTTAGTCAGTCTAACATACCAATGGTGTTGGTATTATCAAAAAATTTCATTCTATTACAAAAACAAGTTGACATTTAGGATGAATCCGGCATTTCACGAAAGAATCAAAGAAAGAGATCAATTTTCATCTCACGCCCAAACAAAAAAAAAAAAGTCATATTGTGAATAACTTACATCCAAAATGTCGAATCAAATTTGCAATGTCGAGCCTACAAATCAATTTTATGGGTGCTTGGAAGCCCAATGTGAAAAAATTTCATGAACCATCTAAATTCTTAAGAAATTTCAGCAAATGATTTAAAGCACAAAGCAAAGACTAGAGCAAATCATTTGCAAAATTATTCAAAGCCAACCTACCAACATCAAAATTACTAAAATATCTATTATTAAAGAATTTAATCAATTCACAAAAATACCCTCAATAATTCCAACAAAGTTCACTTCCGATTGGATACTTAGGCCCCGTTTGATACAACTGTTAGAATCTGCTGTAAGAAGCTGTTGTCAAAATCTATTGTCAAAGGCTGAAACACTGAAAAGCTTGTTTGATAGAGTTTTTGTAAAATTGTTGTGCTGTTTACCAAAATTTGGTAATTATTGTTTGATATAGCTTCTGGATTCTACTGTATTAGGATAAAATGACTAGAATACCCTTAATGTTTATAATGCACCCAGAATACATAAAAAATTACCATAATACCCTTATAAATATATAATTACATTAAATATATATACATATAATAAATTTATATTAAAATTTTATAAAATAATTATTTTAATTTTAAAAAATTTATAATTCTATAAAAAATCAATAATTCTATAGAAATTTCGACAACATCTCCTCTTAAAAATGGACATATGAAATTTTCCTGATAAACAAAATACATGGATAATATCGATGAAGTCAAATTCAAACAAAATGGAGAACCCGAGTATCACCAGTTTCTGAATAGAATCACACCACCCAATGAAGAATCTCTCTTGGCATACAAGGTCTTGAACCCAAAAAAATATTCTCAATCAACTACAAAACATAATTAGTATATCCCAATTAACCCACATGCCTGACTTATTAATAACACCTAATTAAACTCAAAGAAGTCCTAATTATGCAGATTCTAGACCCACTAATCAAACTTAGGCTTGAGGCCATTGCACAACTATAAGGGTCTTGGGTTTGGGTTGTATTACAATGCAGTCTCTTTCTCATTTTATAAAGATGCTTCACAGTTATTGACAGATTGTAATGTGATCTTGCTAAGGATAATGAACATACTTAATTTGCCCCCTTAAAAATGATTAGTGAAGCTAAATATTATTACATTAACGATAAAATAACAGCATAACGGAACCATTGATGCATAATCAATGGCTAGTGGCTAGCCATTACTACTTTGTTACAACTCCAAGAGATAAGAGCTAAACAATCTACACCATTACCACCTCAGTGCTTTTGGTGTATTGGTTAGGTTTGTCTAAATTGGCATCAGAGCCAACGCCACATCTTGGGCTTGAATCCCAAAATGAGAGACATGGAGAAAGGACTACCTAGGGGCTCCAAAAGGAAAAAAAGGTACCAAAATGAATGCCATCATAGAGGGGAAGGGCTACATGAGGGGACTAATATAGAAGGGTACAAGAGTAAAAACCACTAAAGAGTGGGCCGCCACAAATGTCGACTGTGATGTGTGCAACCCAAAGATATAAGGACCAAATTTTCCTCACCATTATCACATATGTGCATTTGGTGTTTTAATTAGGTTCATATCTATTGATATCAGAACTAGCACCACATCTAAGGCTTGAATCCCATAAAATCTCATAACCAACATCTTAGTTAAGCATTGAGATAGATTACATGTAGCTGGTAGTGAATAAATAATAAACATACTATAAACCAAAAAAGAACAAGAATTGTTTTGATATATATTAAGAAAGGATATTATATTAGAAATAGACAGCCAAACAAAAATACCTAAGGAATAAAGGAAAAACCACGACATCTACCTTATCATCCCTTATTTTCATGTCATTCCTTTCCTCAGGTAACCTATCGACACCGACAGCATTGACACTGGGTTCTCTCAATACAGAATCAGGCACTGTGCTCACTGAAGCCATTTGCTAAAAGAAGAGATTTGTGCAGATATTGATCCAGCAACTTGTCCACTTGGCTTTCCAAGTCGAGGAAACCCAATTAGTTTACCTGATGAATACATAATGAGATTATTGATCTCCACAAAGTTGCAATAAACAAAGGCTGCTTATGTCCCACGCATTTGCTCTGAATTGTGAAAATTCATATGTCCTCACATGACTCATCTAAGTTGTTAGCAATAGCCTACAAGATTCTTAATGTGTGCATCTATAACTACCAGAAAATTTTGTAAGTTGAATCATGGGCACCAATGGATCAGTCTAAGCAATGCCCTAAGAGAAGAGAAAAGATGAGCAATACAAATCAGCAGATCCAAATTTCAAAACCACCATAAATGTGCAGGATTCCTTTAAATCACAATAATACACGTCTCGGAATACTAAAATTTGATTCAACATATGCATAGAAACTCACACTTGGTCCCCAACCATCCATCTACTATATAATCGTTGCCAAAATATCAAGATTGAGAAAAGGTGGTCATGTTTCCAAACAAAATACCTAAACAGGAAAATCACTTTTTTATAAGTTCAAATATTTTCTTTTCTTTCATTCCAATGTTTCCCTTTGCTCTCTGTTTCGATTTCGTCTCACTAAGAAAGTAAATAACTTTGTTTGAATAAATAAAAATCAAGAAAAAAAGGGTAAAATGACGAAATAATACTTCGAATGCCTAGAAAACACCATTATTATGAAATCTCTACCATCAAACTTTAACAAATAGGAAAGAGTAGTAAATTATGAGATAAGCTCAACCAAACTCCAGCAAAACAATAACAAAATAGCACCCAAAAAAAAACAGGATTGCGTTGATCAAACTCAAAAATTCAAACAAAATATACCAGATCACCCTAAGCAGAAAGATTTATGCATCCAAACCAACAAAACCAGGCAGATCATATTAAACACTATTGGATTCGATTTCAAACTCTATACAAATTCAATCCAGAGAAAATTTACCAAATGAACAGAAATAAACATTAAATCAATGACAATCGTTCTTAAATAAGAAATTTTGACGACGAAAACTATACCGATCGGATCAGGATTTTTCGGGATCAACTCTTTTTGAAAATCAACAGCATTAATGGCTACATGCTAGGAATACCCGATAACATTCGAATCAATTTATTAAAAAAGTTTAAAATTTTAGAAATTAGAATATTGAAAACTCGATAATATTCGATTCGATCCCATCAAAAAAAATTATTTTATAAATTTATAAATTAGATTATCGAATACCCGATAATATTCGCTTTATAAAAAAAAAAAATTATAAATTTATAAATTTGATTGTCGAATACTCGATAACATTCGATTCAATTTACAAATATAAATTATCTATAACTCCCCTTAACATTCGATTCAATTTATAAATATGCAATCAACAAAAACCCTTGATTTTGAAGATGAAAAACCATTAATTTTTACATACAAATCGAGGGTTCCTTTGGCAGAGAGAGAGAGAGAGAGAGGATACCTGCACGATCGCCGCAGGAAAAGATGAAGCCGAGGTCTGCTCAAGCCAAAGAAGATGGTGTCGAGATCGACTACTGTTGAAGCACTTTGTTTGAGGGTTAGGGCTGTGTGAACTTCTGTTAAGAACAAAAGGGTAAAAATGGCTGAGGGTTAGGGCTTTGTGAGGATCTGTCAAGAAGAAGATCTAGAGGGATGTGGTGTGTGAGGTTCAGTCGAGATGAAGATCTACAGGGCTGTCTGAGGTTGTATCGACAAGAACAACTGCGTGTTGTAGAGAAGCAGAGAGAGAGAGAGAGAGAGTTGTGCGAGGCTTTTACAAGAAGAAGCGAAGAACAGATGTGGGTGAGGTTTTGTCAAGAACAACGAGCTGTTGTGTGCGGCTCTATTGACAGAAGAGAAGATGAGAAGAAAATTATGATGGGTAGTTCGGTCATTTCACATGAACCGTTTTTCGGTAGTTTGTTTCTCCCACAAACGCGAATCAAAAAAGCTTATTTTTACCGCTTTTCATATCTGCGTTTAAAAACGCAAATTCTTAACGCAATTTTTTTTAATAAACGGTAATTATGGATCAAAACGCAGATTTTCAGCACAAACGCACTAAAATCCCTGTTTTGAAGTCGAATCAAACCCCCACTTAGTTTTTTTTTCTTCTCGAATGTCTTCATACCTTTGTCAACTGCTAATACATTGTATCGAGGGTTGGATATCTCTTATACTATCCTATTCTGACCATTTGGAGCTTGCCAAATCTGTCCTTTATATAGCCTCCACATTTATTGGCTTTTAGCTTTTAGCTTGTAACATCCCAAAAGCAATGCAAAAGAAAACTGAATCCCTCTTTGGGAGATTTCTTTGGAGAGGTCCAAACCTTCAAAATTCTTACCACCTTACTCAACTGGAACAATGTATGTAAACCTCTTTCCGAGGGTGGACTTGGCATTATTGGGAAATGGCAGGCAGGCATGATCAAACTATTTTGGTCTATTCCTGGATTCGTAGAAGATACATAGGAGATGGTGAAATTTGGTCTTGATCTCTTCCTCAAAATGACTCGTGGGCAATGGAGAAAATGAAAAATATCAGAGTTCTGATTGGCAATGGAGAAAATACATTCTTTTGGAAAGATGGCTCTTTGATATCTCAATTCGGCCAAATGCTAAGGTGGCAGGCAGACCTTGTAAGCTCTGAATCGAGGTTGCTTTGCCCCACTCATAATGACCGAATGAGGTCTGTAGTGAATCAAGTTTATTCACAACCTCAACCTCTTCCTGAAGTTGAAATACAAGACAAGTATATATGGACCCCTCACGCCCGTGACATCTTCAGCTTTAAATCTGCTTGGGAATACACGCATCTACACTCTACACTGATAGTAATCTCATTGGCTGGAAAAAATTGTTTGGAATCCACTAGAATACTGAGATATTCATTCATTAATTGTATTCTCACTATCGAAAATCTGCAAAAGAGAGGTCTTAATATGGTCTCTAGCTGCTCTCTTTGTCTGCAAGCTAGAGAAGACAACAATCATCTGTTTTTCATGGATCTGGAAATCAATTCTTCTTCGTTTTGGGATTCATTCATCGTTTGGGAATAGGTAATGTAATATTCATGAAGAACTTCAACGTATTATGAACTTGAAGCTTCCCTATTCCTCCTTGCTCTATCTCGGTTTTTTTGGGCTTGTCCTCCTTAAGGAGTTATCAAATTCAATTGTGACGGATCCCTTCTTCCCTTGGGAGAAGATTATTGTATCTTGCTCAAAACTTGGAAGGATCCTTCCTTAACAGTGGCTGGAATTTTTATTGCTACAATCAAACTCACTCACTGCTATTCTTGAAGCTCTTAAGGTAGAAAGAGTGAAAGACTTGCCAAGAATTATGAAATTGTCAGATAATTCTAATGCAATTAGTAGCAAACGGAATCATGAGCGGCTGGCCTTCTTCAGTGAATTTCAATTTGTTTTCCAATGGCGAGAAGCTAATCAACCTAGCAAAGTAAGGGGCATCATCAAGAACTTATTTTCTCATAAGATACTTCCTTATTTCCTGATGTTTTTCACTCTTTTGTGTAATGACCTCTCATGAAATTATATGAGAATGTATATCCCCAGCTTATCAATAAAATAATTGCAATTATGAACCAAACACAAACAAAATATGATTTCATAAGAGATTTCCCAATAGCTCCAGAGCCATAGTAAATTGTTCATTGCAAAACATTTGGGGCGCAGGCCCTGCTTGATAGGTACTCATGTAAATGCAAAAGATTTGCACCACAAATGATTTGCAGCACTTTTTGAGCTGCAAACTATTTGCTGAAATTTGTGAAGGGCTTAAGAGACTTAGTATCCCTGGTTAAGCTACTAAGAAAATGAACTGTGCAAGAAATGTTTGGATTTATTATTCAAAGAAACAAAACAAAAGACCAAATGGACAAAAAGGTTTGTTCCCCAAACATAAGTGTTGATACCTTATTTCAGATTGAAAGACCTACAACCCAAAGACTCGAAGAGAGAAATACCACCAATCCAAGGCTCTAATGAGAAACCTCTCTAAAGTGTAATTGATTGAAAATGCAACAGAAGTAACATGAAAATGAGTGATCATAGCAAGCTCATCCATCATGCCACAATGCTTCAATGAAGCCTCTTTTTTAGATGCTATCAAAGTTGACGGGCTCCCGCAAGAACCTCTCCATCTGTTTTGCCCTCGTCCTTATCGACATATCAAAAAGCTTTTGCCCAAATTCCACCACCAGTCCACCAAGAATGCATGGGTCAATCTGCAGGTGGATGGTGTTAATTAAGACTCAGTTTCTTCAAAAACCAACTACAATATTGTGTAAATAAAAAGCTTTAAAAAAAAAAAACAAAAATAGAGATCTTAATTGTTATCAAAGGATACCTTTATTAAAATGTCCTGCGGGTTCCAAAACCATGGATACCAGAGTCATGATATTTTTATATTACAAAACATAAATAATTCATAGTAGAATAAGAAGTTTTATTTTATAAAACAGAAATTTCTCATGGCAAATATGAGAGGTTTCTATGTTTACAAAACAGAAACTTTTCATGATACCAGAGTCTTCCATGTTTGGATCTTGCCATACGAGTAAGCACTACACTTCTTTCAACATAGCTAAAACAGATGGCTCAAACAAATTAGTTTTATTTTTATTTTTTTTATCAAATAATATAAGTCAAAGGAAAAGAGTAAGGCAATGTGATTCTCAGCAGACCATGTGAAAATCCTAAACAAAAATGGCATGCATGGTGTAAACAAGCTTAAACTAATAAAAAAAGAAATACAGTAAGAAAATTTGATATAAGGTAAGTACCTTTTGTTCAACCTTAACCTTCTTCCCACGTCCAACAATCTCCAGCAGTGTCTCATTCAGTTGTTTCTCCTCTTCTGGTGGGAGGGGCTGAAGACAAAGGAAACAGAGTAAAATGAATGGTTGGAAAATTGGGTTTCAAGTACATAGCATCAGTGGTGAAATGAAAAAGAAATAATTCAAAACCAGGTGGCTCTAACTAAATGTTCTTTTATGCCAACAAGAGAAAGCTCTAACTAAAAGCTTCATCAAACACAATCAAGAACTAACTTTGTGGCTGATTGAAATACATTGTCAATGTCAGATTTACAAAATTTATGTAAAAAAAAAAAAAATAAACGTAGTCTTATGATTAGATTGACACTAAGAGATCAGAACATCCTAATGTGGCTTTGCCCTACAGTCTCAGTTAATTGTGGGTTTCAGTTTCTATAAAACAGAAAATAAACTTAAAATTCATATACCAGTTTTGGAGATTATCCGTGGGTCTTTTATCTTTTAGTCATACTCTGATGTAGGACATCTACAAACCTAGTTAGAGTTCTAGTAGGATTTCTATTTCATAGTTATGTTAGAAGTACAATTCCTTACTAGTTTCTAATTTGTTTTTATTATTTAAGCTATATAATTAGAAGTGTCCAATTTGAGTTCAAACAGGATTAAAAAGTTAGTATTATGTTAAAGATATGTTAAGAATGTTAATTTTTAATATTTTAGTAGAATTTTAAATTGTTATGATAGAGTTATCTATCTAAGGAACTCCAAATCCGAAAATTAATAATAATCAAACAATCAATCAATTCAATTATATTTTCTCTCTTAATTACTTTTTAGCTTTATGCTTTATTTTCTTTCAAGCTATTGCTTATTTATCAATTGAATCTATTGATTCAAATTGATTTGGAGTGTCCTATTGAACACAATATCTTAATTCCTATCAAGTCTCTTGATTCACACGCTTCTGCTACGTCATAATCCGAGCTTCCAATATTATTTCTAACGGACTTGGCTATTTAAGATGCTCCTATGGAAACTTCAAGGCAAGGGGCCATCCCTTAGTCGTCATCCTTGAGCATCTTTATTTTCAAAATATTTTCAATCTATGATAAAATAAATGTTCTCTCATTCTCATCTAAATGATTATTTATTTGTATTTTGATTAGTGTTACGACTATATTATTGGCAAATAATTTTTTTGTATCAAAATTGATTCCTAAAAATTCTAAGCAGCACACTAGCGAAAAAGTCAAAGGCAGGATGGTAGGATGTAGAAACACGTACTTCAAAAGTACGATATACGGAAATAAAGAGAATTGTTGAAGTCACTGAATTATATATAGAAAATAAAACGGAGGTGATTTTTTGAGTTTCGACAAAGAACAAGGTTCTCTTTCTAACTCTACAAAGATACAATAACAAATATTATTTGAATTTAATAGTTGCTTTTAAAAGAACGAAAATTATCCCAAAGAAGTGTCAATGCCCTTGGCAAATCGGGAGACAGAGCCATCCAGAAGTTAAGTGAAAGCTTCAAAAGCTTCTCCTTCATAAGCATTATGTAATAATGAGGAAAATGTGACCAATTTTCTTTTTGCTTGTTGTGTGACCTAGAAGAAGGCTAGAGAAAGTTGGGTAATCTTCTTGGGTTAAGAGTTTACACTAAATTCTCCTTCAGTAGGGTGCTTTCTTGGGGAAGAGAAATAAAAGGAAGATCCCAGTGGATTTTCTTCAAACCGTTCCAGGGGTGATGATCTGATTACTTGGCTATCAGATAACCAGTGACTAGTGAAGCCGCTGGAGAAGTTTATTAGGCAGAAGGTCTCACGTTTGTGGTCGCAACTCTAAAATGAACCATGTGTGTAAGGCTAGGCAAAGATAATAGATTTCTTGGTTCGCTTCAATTCACTTGTGCATGTGTGTGTATATAATTTAAGCATGCAAATTACAAGTACAAATATAGGGTTCATAAATTTTCAAGTGTTAAATAGAAAAATTGATGGGGACATCAAAGCTTCAAGAGTAAATTTTAGTTTTTTATTTAATTTTCTATTTTAGGACTTTATTTTTATGGTCTTCGAGGCTTATTTTCATGTTTTATTAACCCATGATCTTAGTATTATATTTAGGGGTAGTTTGGTAAATTTAGTTTGTTTTTTATTTAAGTTTATAGGGGTTGGAAAATTAGGAGAGAGCTATGAAATTAAATTATTTATTTGGTATTTTAGATTGATTAGGATTCTTAGATTTATTTTCTTTATATATAGATTGTATTAGGATTTTTTTTAATGAATAATTTGATGAATAAAGAATGAGTTTCTTTCATGGAGTGAAGTGAATTCTCCACCATTCTTGGTGTGATTCCAAGGTTCTATCCTTCTATCCCAGATTTCATTTTCTTCCCTCCTCGTCCTACATCAAAAATTCTAGTTTTGCTTCTCTTTTATATATATATGCATAACTGAATATTTCAAAAACAACAACTAAACATTGTATACTTCACGATTTGGTTCACCAAACTCAATAATAAAATTCAGTAAACCAGAATGGTTGGTTTCACAAATTAGTTAGCACAGGTTTGCTGAATTCCACGAACCCAATATAGAAACTGCACCACGGATTGGTTCAACTTTGTACCAGTTTGCAATTCGATCTAGTAGAATTTGGTAACATAGAGACAAGTAGTGGATCAGAAAAATGGTAGCCACAATACCATTGTCCCTTGTCGGGGATGGTCATATACCATCCCCAAGCCTTTATATAAATCATATGATGTAGGAGCGCAGTTAACATTGGACTCCATCCTCTGTAATTTTTTTTTTTTCAGAGTATAAGATTTTATTAGTAATGAAAAAGTGAAGCGGCCGAAGTGTTCCCTATACAATAATACAACAAAAAAGACAAGGCAAAAAGAAACAAAAGAAAGAAAGGAAGTTTGGCCACAAACGAGCTACACATGGCACAGAGAAACCCACTTAAAAATAAAATCTTCGAAAAACACCCTTCAAACTCCTTTGACAGCTTGCTCCACAAAAAAAATCCAACCCAAAATATCCAAAATGACCTCTTGGAGTGTTTTCCTCTCCTTAGAACACCATTCTGTTTCTCTTTCCAAAGTCCCCGGCACACGGCAAAAAGAAGAATGACCCACAAATATCTTTTTCTATGGGAGAAAACGTTATAATTTCACCCAATAAACAAAGATAAGACCTCCAACTAAGTGAAAGGGAGAAAGGAAGTGAAACCAAATGCAAGGAGAGAAAGGACAATGAATAACAATGTGGTTCCGTGACTCCCCAGCCTTTTTACAAAGGAAGCAATAATTTGGTGAGGAAAAGCCCCGTTTAATCGGGTTATCGAAAGTTAGAATTTGACCAAGGGAAGCTGTCCAAATGAAAAAACTGATTTTTGAGGGAACAATAGACGTCTAAACTACATCATCTCTAATTATTTTGAACCACGTATGAAGGCGCAAAGTGGTGATGATATGACGTGATCATTGTTCAAAGCTTGATCAGTCTCAGAATGTTTCAGCAGAACATTCCAGTTTCCGCAGAAACCGTAACAAAACATGGATTCTGTCTAGGAAGTATTGGTCGAGACCATTTGGGTTTTTCTCCAGACCAAAACATTGCATCGAAACAAGGATTTAAACCTTTGATTTGATAGCCTCCCATGTAAGAGATTGTTGTCCTTAGTTCAACCCTTTGGCTGTTTGGGAACAAGAACCAACACTTCGTTGTCCTTAGTTCAACCCTTTCGCTGACATATAAATTTGTATGTTAGACTGTCATAGTGTCTTAACGGCTGCTTCATCTAAAGTGGCGTGTGACTTTACATGCTTGCTTTGTCATTTCTATAAAAAGCACTGTCTAATAGTGTAATACAATTTTTTAGTGATTTTCACAACATTTCCATAGTTTTCCAAATGTTTCCGCCTATATCCACAAAATAGTTCCATTTCCACAAGGATCGTGTGACAAAATAAAGTAAAACCTAGGCCATTATACTATAGCACAAGCAGTTAGTGACTAAACCTTTTTCAGAGAGTAAGCCGCATCAGACCTGTGACCACATGGATCAAGATCCACATATTGGTTAAACACTCAAACAAGCATCATGGACATCAAAAGATGCAGTATTTATGAAGATTTTTCCAAAATCAAGTATACCATACTCAGAATCCTCATCTCCACAAAGAAAATATCTTACAAATCCCAAAAGACCCAACACTACGCTAGTTATGAATAGTGCGCTTTGCCACGAAATATAAGCATGTCAAGGAGAAAAATAACTTACAATGACAGTTGTCACAGTGACTTTGACCTCTCCCCTATGTGCCATGGTCAACTCCACAAATTTCTTTGCGATATTCTCAACGTATCGTAGCCCCCCTTGCTCAGTCAAGATAACTAGTGCAAATAAAGCCAAAGCCGGCGCGTCAGAATAATAAGCAAGAATTGTTCAAAACCTATATAAACCCAAAGCTAAATAGTTGGTGAGTGTAAGACTACGAGTGCGAGTATTCATTAATAAAAAACAGTTTTCAATTGAGTAGTATTCAGAGTAACAATTATATGGAACAGCAACAATCCCATAATGGCACTTCAAAGAACAGAAATACCATGAATTCATGATTTAGGTCAAATTAAAATGCATTAGTGAAGACATGACAAGTGAAGCCAAAAAAGACCAACAAATTTAAGTGGCAGTACGTAGCAATCAAATAACACATCAGTAATTTTGCATATAGATATTTGGAAGATTCGTTCAACTAAACAGTAACCATAACAGAAAAATAAGCTTATAAAGTTATTAAAAAAAAAGAAAACATTTTTAAAGGTGAAAGCAAGAAGGATCACTCTAGCAAAAAAAAATCAGCCATTCTGATTTTCCTAACTTCATGGACAATACACTTGGAGCATTGGGAATGCTATATAAAGGGTTGTCCAACAATTGTCATTTACAATTTGCAGACGATGCCAGTAATTGCAGGAGCTTCCTTATACCTAGTTAAGATTCTAGAAGCAACTCATTTGTTACTTTGAGGTAGTTTCCGTGCTGAACATAACTTTAGCCATCAGCAAGGTTTGTGGTAGTGTTTTACACGTTTAGGAGTAGGGATAAAGTGTTCAGAAGCCAAAGTCTTATGGAGTAAGACTCAAATGTGTAAAGCGCAACCTTCAGGAGCATCCATTTTTTAAATACATACATAATAGAAACTCAAATAAAAAAGAAAATGAAAGAAATGTCTCAAAAAAAAAAAATTACCATGCACAATTTCAGATTCCAAAACTTATCAGACAAATCCAAACTATCAAGATCAAATTAAAAGTTAACCATATCTAAAATTTCATATTGGCAACTTTCCATGTTTTAATCCTCAAATTATTATTATTATTATTTTTTCAAAGAAAGAAAAAGTGCAACAAGCACTTTGACTAAAAGGGCTTAACAGCTTGCTAAGTCTCAAGAAGAAGTAAGTGTATAGAAATAGAGTAAGGAAGAAACACAAAAATAGTGGAAAAGGGATCCAGACATTGATGGAGTTCCAAATCAACTAGAATCTGGAGGTCAAGGCCAAAAAAAATGTATAATAAAAGAACCTTTATGCAAATTAAATGTCACAAGGACCCTTTAAAATTATAACGACTTATGTAATAATACTAGAAAAACAGAGAGAAAATTAATACAACATATTCCACCTTGAGGCATAGACCAATGGAGTCTGGTTATGGATCAAAAGATTTTTGGCACCCGACTATTAAAACATTTCAATGAAGTATCCTTGTCGAAAACCTTAAGATCTTTCAAGGTTGTTACTTAAGAGTACATAATCAAATATTATTGTTTATTTCATATCCCAATTCCTCACCCCTATGTCCATTACAAAAGAGTTGAGAAAATTATTATACTTCGGCGAAAGGCGGTCAAATTCTCCAAACCTGTATTATTTTAGCTAGGTTCAAGTCTGGAAGGAATAATATTCTATAACTAGCAACTCATATATTTTCAAACCAATCCACTTATTATGTATTATTTGATTGACTAATCCTTTATACTAAGATGAACGAAAAATCAAATGTTTTGGCAATTCCTCATGAGATGATGAATCAAGATGATTTTGAATCAAAGCTCTGGATTTTTGTTCATCCCTTGTCATAATAATATCTCAATTGTTTGTGGAATGACAAGGCAAGGTTCTAAATAAATACCACTCAAGGTAATGAGCATGATATCTTGGACAAGAGGCTATGGACGTTTGGAGTTGAATAGCCATATACGTGGAGAGTCATTTGGACCAAGTATGGAAGCAGGAATCTTGATTGGGATAGTGAGAGGTTATGGGTATTTTGTATTGGAAATACTAGGATAGTTAGTTCTAGTTTGACTTTCATCAGTTTATTTCTATTATTTCTATTCTTTCTATGTAAGGGCAATTATGTCCATTCTCTTATTATGAATTATAAATATATATCAAGCTCTCATTATGAGACTTGATATGTTTTTCTCTTCTAAAATTCTTCTTGGTATCAGAGCCAAAAAGAAAAACCTAGCACAACCCCTTTCCGTTCCTCCTCCCCCCAATGTCCTTAATTCACTAAACCTAGCAGGAGCCTCATTCGGAGTTTCTCCCCTTTGGGGGCTCTTTTCTTCCTTGATTCATGTTTTCTTAATCGCATGTTGTGATAAAGAATTTATTAGCCCTTCACATGTTGCAATAGAGATTTGCGCTGTGAATTTTTTTTTTTACCCTAGGATAGGGTTTCTCTTGGCAATCAACCCTTGAGCTGTTTGGTGCACGTTAATCAGCCCTATTGGTGGTGCGATCAACCTTCAGGCTCCCACTCTTCTCTTCGACAGCAGTAGCAGATGATCTACAAGTCTGAATCTGACTTGCGATTAGCTCCAAGTCTATATTATTCTCTACGATAGCAACAATAAGTCTGAATCTCACCACCGATCAGATCCACATGCCCTATAGTGCCCATGCGACAGCAGTAGTAGCTCTCTACAAGCCTAAAAACTCACCTACGATCAGATCCACATGCCCTAAAGTGACTTGCGACCAAATCTACAAACCTAAACCTCACCTACGATTAGATTTACAAGCCTAAAAACTCACCTGCGATCAGATCTACAGGCCTAAACCTTACCTGCGACCTGATCCACAACAGCAGTAGGTCCTTATCTGTGTTGTGATTAGATTTACATGCTCTAGAGTGACTTGCGACAGCAGTAGAAGACCTATACAAGTTTAAATCTCACTTACGATCAGTTGATTGGTTCCTATCTGGTTCTACACAGGTCTGAATCTCACTTACGATCAATCTACTGGTTCTTATCTGGTTCTACACGACTTGCAATAGTAGTATACAGCAGCAGCCAGCTGTTGTGTACACTTCGATCAGCCCTACGGGGCCTAAGCTGCTCTACGACAGCAGCACATAGTTGTTGGGTGATTGGTGATCAGCCCTATAACACTTCTAAGGCTGTGTCAAGACCTGCGACAGCAACAGGTTACGACATCTCTACTTTGGTTGGTTCAACCTCACGACAGCAGTAGAGGCTATTTTTGGTGTTGCCGACAACAATCAGCATGATTATCTAGCTTTAGACAAGACTAATACGGGAGATCTCCCTTCAATCCAAAGTTTTTTCCTGTTCATAGTGTGCAATGATGACTCACGAGCCTAAGGACTCTACCACAACCCTTGGGGCCAATTTCTCAGTTCAACATATAACTAATGCCCCACTAGATGGCTGTAATTTTCAGAGCTAGTCCCGGTCTGTGCGACTTTATCTGGTTGGCTGTCAAGCATTATTCCTACCACCCCTTATTGATCCCAAATCTGAATAATGGAAAATTAATAATTGGACTTCTTGGATGGTTATTTAATTCCATAGAGCAACGCATTTGCACTATGTTTATGTATCATGAGACCGTCTCCTCTTTGTGGTCAACTCTCACTCAGACATATGCACATGCTCGCAATGACTCAAGGATTTATGAATTTTACCGGGATATTGCTCAAGCTACCCAAGGAAATCAGAGTGTTGCAGATTATTTTGGATTTCTTCAGTCTCGTTAGGAGGAGCTTTCGCACTATGAGTCTATGGCTGAGTTATCTACAGAAGCAGCTGGGTATGTGTCAAGAGGATTGCTCGACATCAGACATACTAGTTCCTCATGGGTTTACACATACTAGTTCCTCATGGGTTTACGCCCTGAGTTTGAAGCACTGCGGACCCAAATCCTTAATACCACGCCTCTACCTTCCTTATTTGAGACATTCGCGACTATTGATAGCGATGAGCGTCGTCGTCGTGTTGTTCCCTCTCAAACTCAGTCTGCTGTCATTATCTCTGCTTCTGATACAAATCAGATGGCTCTTGCGGCCAATTCGAGATTTTTAACTCCTGTATTCAAGGATCTAGAAATCAAGGCCGTGGGAGCCGTGGGCGTGGTAAAGGAAGTGGTCTTACATAGGCCTGTCAATGGATAGTCGAAATCCGAATTCGAATTCGAAAAATCGGATATCGAATTCGGATTCGGATAGTTTTCAATATCCGATAGCATTTCGGATACGAATTCGGATATAGGTGAATTCGAATTCGATAATATCTGATTCGAAAATAATAGTTTTTTTTAATATTTTTTTTTTCTTTTAAGTTTCGAACTTTGGTTCTGTCGAACAGAACTCAGCCCGACAGGCGACAGCAGCCTCTGCCCTCTGCGGCTCTGCTTTCATCGTCTTCTACCCTCTTCGACAGGCCTCCTCGACAGCCATCGTCGTCTTCACTCTTCAACCCTCATCGACTCTTCAATGGTTCAACCCTGTCGGAATCTCTCTCAACGGCTCACCTTCGGCATCAGCGTCCATTGACAGGTCAAATCGGAGTCAGTCTCTCTCTCTCTCTCTCAAAAGCTTTTTACAGACTTCAGCCCGACAGCCGACAACCCTCATCGTCTTCCACGATCTCAATCCCTCGCGGCAACCGTCGGAATCTCTCTCAGCGGCTCACCTTGAGCATCGACATCCATGGATAGGCCGAATCAGCGTCTGTATCTTTCTCCCTCTCTCTCAAAAGCTCACCGACATCGTCAGGTTAGGGTTTTTTTTTTTTTTTGAATAAATTTCAGATAATTTCGAATAATGATTTCGGATAATTTTCGAATAGTAAATTTCGGATTCGAATCGGATAATATCGGATATCCGATAATTTATTCGGATACGAATTCGAATATTCGTTAGTGGTATCCGATCGGATTCGAATTCGAATTCGGATATCACTAACAAATTTTGGATTCGAATTCGGATATAGCACTATCCGATCGGATATAGCACTATCCGATCGGATATATATCCGTTGACAGGCCTAGTCTTACGTGTAGTCATTGTGGGAAGATTGGCCATGAGAAGGCCCACTGCTTTTAGCTCTATCCCCACCTGTTGAGATCTTCTAGGGGTCAACCCCGTGCTACTGTTGTGGAATCTACATCAATTGATCATGCTTCTCTTGGTACTATTGATTTGCAACATCTTCAGGCACAGATTTCAGTTATTGTACAGGATCAGCTCCAGGCTCAGACTCCCTCATCCTCGACAGTCGCATCTGTTACCACTCCTTCGAATACTTCTGCATTTCATGCTACTCAATCTGACTCTGCTCTTTTGACCTAGGTTATTGATGCCGGTGCCTCTAATCACATGACCGGTGAGTCCAATCATTCTATTTCTTCTATTTTTTCTACTACTCATAAGGAGGTTCGCCTTGCTGATGGGTCCCTTACCCCTATTCACAATAAGGGTCCTATATCTCTATCCCGGTTTTCCTCTTGATTTTGTTCTTCATGTTCAACACTTATCTCTTATCCTTATGTCTGTGAGTAATATTACAAAATCGCTTAATTGTTTTGTAACATTTTTTCCTACTCACTGTGTTTTTCAGGACCTGACTTCGAGGAGGATTTTTGGCAAGGGATATGAGAGGGATGGGTTGTACCTATTTGAAGCTCCACCTACTGCTGTCCCAACTTCCATGTTCCCACTCACTGGAAATCATATTTTTTCTTTTCAAACTTTAGACTTATGGCATGCACGCTTAGGATATGCTAATTTTCAGCACTTATGCTCATTATTTCCTACTTTAAAACAATCTTGTAGTGGACACAAACTTCAGTGCTCTGTGTATGAGCTTTCGAAACACACACGTACCTCTTATATTCCTCGCATGCACAGAGTTAATGTTATTTTTGATTTAGTTCATTCTGATGTGTGGGGGCCTTCCCCTGTTACTACTTTTAATGGTCATAGATATTATGTTACATTTATTGATGACTATTCTCGTTGTACTTAAGTTTATTTAATGCGTTCTCGCTCTGAGATACAACCTATTTTTGTTAATTTCCTTAAAATGATTCAAACTCAATACAACATTGCCGTCAAATCTCTTAAAACAGATAATGACAAGGAATACATTTCTGATGGGATTCGTTCCCATCTCCATGAGCGTGGTATGCTTCATCAATTAACCTGCCCATACACTCCTGAGCAAAACGGGATGGCGGAACGTAAGAATCGCCTCCGTTGCCTTCTACGAGGGATGGATGTTCTCAAGTCATATTGGAATATGGCAGTTCTTACTATTGTTTTCCTTTTGAATCGTGTTCCAAGTGGCACTTTAGGAGGACGGGTGCCTCTTCATATTCTTCGACCTGATAGCACTCTCTTCCCTATTACACCTAGAGTTTTTTTGGTGTACTTGCTTTGTTCAAGATAGAACTCCTCATCGCACCAAACTCGAAGACAAGGATATCTGTTGTGTCTTCTTGGGTTATTCTTCCATGTCAAAAAGGTATCGGTGCTATGATTCCCTCTCTCATCGTATTATTCATTCCCTCGATGTCACATTTTTTTAAAATATTCCATATTTTCATACTTCATCTTCTTTGCAGGACTCTTCTCCTTTGTAGGATTCTTCTCCAATAGTGCTACCCTCTCCAGTTTTCTCTCCATCTTCATTTTCGCCGCCACCACTGCAAGTTTACTCTCATCGCCCTCCCCCTCTCAAACTTTGCCAACCTCCTTCTTGGACTTAGGTATATCCCCTTCTACATTTACCCCTACTCCTTCTATTTCTGACTCTCACTTACCTATTGCACTTAGCAAAAGTAAGCGAGGGTGTGTTATTGATCACCCTATCGCCCAATTTGTGTCTTATTAGGGTCTTTCTCCTTCCTATCAAGCTTATCTTGCCACCACAAACTCTATTCGGTTTCCTCGGTCTGTATATGAGGCTTTACGTGATCTATGTGGACTAGAGCTATAACTACTGAGATGGATGCATTGCAGAAGAACCACACCTAGGATCTTGTTTCTCTTCCTTCTGAAAAGCAGACTGTTAGTTGTAAATGGATTTTAACAATCAAATATCTCGCAAATGGTATTGTTGATCGCTACAAGGCTCGACTTGTCGCTAAGGGATTTACGCAGACTCCGGGAAAGGACTTTGGAGCCACATTTGCCCCTGTAGCCAAACTATCTACTGTCCGTTTACTTATCTCTTTAGCGGCCTGTCATTCATGGCCTCTACACCAGCTTGATGTGAAAAATGCCTTTCTAAATGGTGATCTAACAGAGGTTATTTATATGGACCCTCCTCTTGAATTTCATCTTCAGAGGGAGTATTCTGGGAAAGTATGTCGCCTTCTCAAATCTCTGTATGGCCTAAAGCAATCTCCGCGAGCTTGGTTCCAGCGTTTCTCTAAGGTCATTCTATCTATAGGATTTTCCAGATGCCACTCTGACCATACTTACTTTACTCGATGAGGAATAGATGGCCGCAATGCCATTGTCCTAGTTTATGTGGATGATATTATAGTATCTGGAAATGATACACAGTGGATTGACAGGGTTAAGAGGCAGTTGGATAGTATTTTTGAGGTTAAAGACTTAGGTCCCCTCAAGTACTTTTGTGATTAGAAGTAGCCCGCTCACGACATGGTATTTCGTTATCTCAACGTAAATACACATTGGATCTTCTTTAGGACACTGGTATGCTTGGGTGTCGTCCTGCCTCTATCCCAATGGATCAAAATCATCGTCTTCATGCTGAATCTGGGGAACTTTTATCTGATCCTTCATCTTACCAGAGACTCGTAAGCCATTTAATTTATCTGACTAACAGTAGACCGGATTTGACCTTCGTAGTTAGTGTAGTCAATCTAGGCTTATTTTATTCATCTACTGCTCAGTCACATCTGTCATGTTTCACTGATGCTGATTATGCGGGTTCTCTTATAGATAGGAGATCCACATCTGATTTTTGTACCTTCTATGGTGGGAATCTTATCTCGTGGAAAAATAAGAAACAGAGTGTGATTTCTCGTTCCTCTGTTGAAGCGGAGTATCGTGCTATGGCTCTTGGCACATATGAACTTCTTTGGCTTCGATCATTGCTAACAGAGTTAGGATTTCCTACTGATGGTTCCTCCTCGATGTTCTGAGACAACAAGTCTACTATCATGCTTGCATCTGACTCAGTCTTCCACGAAAGAACTAAGCACATCGAGGTTGATGTTCACTTTCTCAGGGAGAAAGTTCGATTTGGTGTACTTAAGACAATCTTTATTCCTTCTTCAGATCAATTGACCGATATGCTTACAAAGTTTGTTCGATCTTTTGTCACAAACTCTCATCTTGTCAAGCTGGGCCTAGTTGATATATTTGTCCCAGCTTGAGGGGGAGTATTGGAAATACTAGGATAGTTAGTTCTAGTTTGACTTTCATCAGTTTATTTCTATTATTTCCATTCTTTCTATGTAAGGGCAATTATGTCCATTCTCTTATTATGAATTATAAATATATATCAAGCTCTCATTATGAGACTTGATATATTTTTCTCTTCTAAAATTCTTCTTTTTGTTCAGAGAAGCAACTAGAATGGTATCCAGAACTTGTCAAAAAGTAATATTTGATTATTCTCTCTAGAGAATGTACTCTTTGTAGTAGGCTCCCATCAATGGTGTGGAGTTCCCTTCAAATACGTATACCCATAAATCTTTAGTCTATAATATGAGAAACCAACCGATTAAGGAATCCATGTATAATAAAACGAAGAGTTGTCATGGGATATGTCAAGATTTGTTTGATCCCACTTTTCATCAAGTTGGCAGACATAATAAATATGTATTTCATATTTGATCATTTAAGCTGATAAACTTTGATTCTCTCATCTAGAGAACATACCCTTTATAGTATGCTCCATTTGCAAAGAAAATGGGTGTTTTGGGTGAGACAACGATGATAATCATGCTATTATTTTAAATAGTAAAGCTATTTATTGTGGCCTAAAATATTCAAGGAGTGTATATGGTTATTTTTTTAAGATTTTGTAGATGGGATCACCTTTTGAAGGATGAGGGGGCAAGTACGTTATTGCTTCTTCCATTTTTTTGGTGTACCCGTGTAGGTAGATCTCCTCAACCTATTAAATTTTTAAATGCATTTTTTACAGTTAAAACAATTTTATTGAAAGAAAGGGAAAAAAAAGGGACAAGGAGATCAAGCTGAAATCCGCAATACAAGCAAAAAAGAAAGGGAAAACCATAATCTTTACGTAAGGACTCCTCACCTGAACAAAAAAAAGAAATTCAAAAAACAAAGTTCCTTCAAATTCCTCAATACACTGGCACCAAAAAATGCTCCTTACCATAGTTGTAGTTGTCGTTTGAGATCACATATACAATTTTTTATTATAAAATCGCATATGCCATGATCACATAGATAAGGATGCAATAGTATATGTTCTCAACAGTCAATTTTTACCTTGAGGCAACAACTAATCTCTGTTTTTTTTTTTTTTTCTTTTTCAAAACTGAATTCTTCTATAACACCTCAGTTCCACCTATCGTCATTCTTACAGCACTCTAACTTACTACTACTCTCATTTTAGCTCCCTTCTAAGTTCTCATTTTAGTTCATCAAAGGAATTTAAATCTTAGATGTCAAAAAACTGACCAAGCATAAATCCTCCTCAATAACCAGCCTATTGACCAGATCAAATAGATTGTTTGATACATGTTTCTTTGCCACACATGGAACTACATATCCTAAAAAATAATATATCAAGAAGGTAAAAAATCCCACGTCTTTTTCATCATTATTCCTAAATATCTTCCACCTATTTACCAGAGATAATCTCTCTTTGCTATTTGGGAAAGAGCATGACCATCAACTTCTACACTTGGCACCACTGTTCATTTTCCAGTTATTCATATGGACGATGACTTATTTCCTTCCTTATTGGCAGTCTAGACAAATAGGCAGCATCTTCGATGGTAAAGGTATACTAGAAATGTTAAAAAACAAAAGTATAAGTTGGATTTCACAGCTCTCTAAGAAGAATAAAAAAAAAGCTTGTTCAGAAACATATTATTCATTGAAACTTTAATGGCAACCAACAAGTTCATCCCCCTTAATGTATCTTTATGACCTTTATCAGTAAAGATATCTTTTGCCTCATAAGCCCATTCCTTTGATTCTCAATTGTTCATATAGTGAAGAACTGGAATCATATCTTTATCATTGTCTTTTCAAGTGGTATGGCCTTAATAGAGAGAAATCAGAACTTGTAGCGAGCCCTGTAGATACTTTCTTAAATTGAATTGTAAAGCATCCATCATCTTTATATCAGATTGTTATATGTCTCTTTATAAAGTTGGGATACTCAAAAAAGTAAAGGGATCACTACGAGGAATCTCTTCTAATTCTTCATTTCTAATTCCAGATATTTAGGAAGCCATTAAAGTGTTCCCTCTCAGTGCTTTTTAATTTGTCACAAATAGTACTAGATTTATACCAATGAACTCGAAAAAATGTTATCATTTCTCTTCTCCCCTTTTCCAATTATTCCTTCCAATTTTATTGTCTTTCCACTTTTACCCCCTTAACCAGACACTGATGCCCATGCCGTAGGCCGGGCAAACTCTACTTGAATAAAAGGATCGATACATGATTCATTGTCAAACAGGAGCTGCATATACAACATGATAACTTAAGACTAAAATTTCATTCATTTCTTCATTATTCTAGAATCTCTTCCACCAATTTACTGGAGATATACTCCCTTTGCTATTTGAGGAAGAGGCTGACTTCTTCGTGGCCATCAACTCCTATACTAGGATCCTCTTTCATATGTCCACAATTTGTATTGAATATGACCTATTTTCTTCATGACTAATCTAACAAAATAGACAACATCTATGATGGTAGAAGCATACTTCAAATGTGAAGCACCAAAAGCATTAGAAGTTGGGTTCCACTAATAAGCATAGGCTTGCTCGAGTACATATCATTCATCAAAACTTCCATAGCATAGAACAAACTCATCCTCAATTTCTCCTTAGAACCTTCATTAATCAAGATATCTTTCGCCCAATAAGCCCATTCCTTCGATTCCCTATTGTTGATATAGTAAAAAATTTGAAATCACATTTTTATCATTGTCTTCTTGAATGGTATGGGCTTGAAAGAGATAAATTATTTCTTATATTGAGACCTTCAATACTTTCTTAGGTTGAGTTGTAAAGCACCCGTCATCCTCTACCAAATCTTCATTTCTCTTTTTACATTGGTTTGGATACTTCCAAAAGAAATGGGATCATATACAAATACAAGAATGGGCTGGGATATTTGTACACAATTTTTCCATGCTAAGTTTTGCAGGACATACTTGGAGACCTGTTGAAGGCTGGTTTTGGATGAGAATGATCTTAACATGGAGGTGATGCCACAAAAAGTAGACCATCATGAAACTTATAACCCTTCCCTCTATTGGCCAAACAAATTTGGGGAAATAAACAGTCCCAATTATTTCAACATCTAATCCTTTGATAGGGTAAGAACTAAGAAGTTCAAGAATTAGCTCATTTTTGGTAGGATAATTCCTATGGTGAGAATTATCATCCTCCCCAAGAATCATCTAAATTGAGAGCAAGAGAGATTTGTGTGCATGTGTACAAGGAGGTGGAAGTATCCAAAATGTAACATTAAATGCCTAAAAGAATAAAGATACAATGCCAATAAGGTGGCTAGGACCAAGCCTCAAGAAGCAGAGGTCCTGAGTTTGATTCTCCCAATTGGTGGCCACCCCCCCCCCCCCCCAGTACACCTAGTATATGTGGAAGGGGTTACATACATACATTGTGGGATTAGTCGGGTCCTCTAAGAGGCTCGGATACCAAGGTATCAAAAACAAATGATAGTAAAGTCGTGCCATATTGAAAATTTGTCATTTCAATACGCAAAAAAGTGTAACAAAAATGTTTTCCCACAAAATGTATGTCAATGGCCACAAATATAATTCGAGATCATCTTTCCAATAATAGTATCAAAGTGCAACAAATAAAAACTAAGTTTCTTAAAACGGCTTGACGTACCCAAAAAATTCCTTGTGATAGTTGAAAATTTGGCTTCAGAGCATATTTCATCCATAGCATTTACCCTAGTCCCCTCGGGTACTGATAAATCCTTCATGAACTGTGAGAAAGTAGGACTTCTCTTGGAAGCCTCAACAAAATCAAGAACCTCAGACTCAACTTTGTCTAGCAAGTTTGCTTTTGTTGCTGAGATATACAATGCAGAGGCATAGGTTCCAAATGCCCCAAACATAGGCAATGGCACCTGTAATGTTGTTGACAACTAAGATTAACATAAATAGAAACACATTATCAAAATAATATTTGAGTATTTACAATGATTTCCCCAAAACCTATAGAAGTAAATATTGATTGTTGACCGATTATTTTATTTTTTTAATAGGCAAAGAAATTGTTAACCTATTATTGTAAGATACCATAATAAGAAGATAATTGTAACTAGAAAAATCAAGACACCTTAGTTTGTTTTTCTTCAAGTTTGCATGTGTTAGAATTCCATTGTTCTGTTATTTACACGAACAGCCAGGTTGTTCGTATGTGTTGTGTGACAGCCCAAGGGGCTTTAGTTATATCGAGGTGGGCCTTTTATGTAATGGGGCCCATCTTTTTTAGTTATGTGGGCCCCACATACTTTTAATAGTGGTTTTAATAAATAAAAGAGGAGAGGCCGAACCCTATCCAAGGCAGTGTTCGGCTCTCTCCCACTCTCTTTCTCTAATCTTCTTCTTCTCCTCTCCTCTTCTACTTGTTCTAGGTTTTAGTTTACTAACTACATGCATATCACAAAATAGGATGTTGAACAATACAGACCAATCAAACTAAAAAAAATGTTTTATGACAGTAAAAGACCAATAAAACTTTGTGGAGGAAAATGTGAGGCGGTTAAGAAATATCTTCAAAAAACGAACGTAGCCAAGATGAGGAAGTTGAGATGGGTAACGGAAAAAACTAGAGAAAAAGAAAAATCAGATATGAACAAATTTTAAGAATGCATAGGAGAAACCACGAACCTAAATAAAATTTAAAAGGCACATATTTCATGCAGTTAAAAAAAACAAATGGTGAAGGTGACAGCTTGCTAAGTTGTTAAGGTCTATGATTATTGATTCAACAACTAGGGTTCAAAACCCGCATACATCCACTAGGTGCTTTAACTGACTCGCCACTACTTCTGCACTATACAGAAATCAACAAGAATGATCTTTGTAGACCTAATGTGATTAGTGGCAAGAATTCCTATAGAAACAGACAAAATCAATAATGATACCTCGAGTAGAACACTGTCAATAGATCAAGTCGGATACAGTCAAACTGAACACCCCCACTATGCATTAGTTTTGTGTCAATATAAGAGAAGGAAATATGGAAACAAGCACTGAAGTTCCACAGAAATTATTTCACTAAAAGATTAAAAACTCTACTAGATTTGGACAGACTGACTTAGGGTTATCGCACCAAGGTGTCGACAAATCTAACGTACCTTAACCTTCACTTCCTTTGATGCTGTTTCAGTAGCATAATTCCTTGAAAACTGTGAGTACAAGAATGAGAACACTCAGATTATAACCAAACCAAGAAAACATTCAGCCTAGAACCACAATGAGAGAAATCGATCAGAAAAAAGAAAGAACCATGAGATTAAGTATAGAAATAAGGAATTTCAACCTCCTTTAATTATCAGAAATTAGATGTCAAAAATCGATTGGCCTCTATGAGATCTCTTTGTATATAAATAACAGAAGTATAGTGGAATCAATCACAAAAAATCATACTTTCCCCTATTTTATTATCAAAATCACTTGTATTTACAAATCCATAGAGAAATATTGGTAAAAAAACAAAAATATTTAAAGAAAAGAATCAAACGTCAACAAAATACAATATAAAATCCAGGATGCTAGAGTGGATCAGAAAAATAGGGTCGATTGTCAAGCGAACCGAAAAAATGTAATTCATGGATCTTGAAACAAAGATTAGATCAGAAAAATTAAGGAAAATCTACAAAAATGAATGAAAAATTTACCTCAGAAGTTGGAAAACCAGGGCGGGGGCCATCAAAGCTTTGTTGAAGAACGGATCTCTGCTTAAGAACCGATTGGGATCTCAGAATCTTATGGAGAAGAGGGAGACTTGATCTCATTCGCCCAGCCAACGCCATTAGAAACCCTAGCGAGAGAGAGAGAGAGGAGCGTTTATAAAGTATGAATAATGGCTGTTGAGGTTTTCTTTGTTAAAAAATAAAACCTTAGAAAAAGAGAGAGATGCTATTGGCTAAGGAAGAGAACCATAGATCTTTTTCTTCGGGATACACAATACAAAAAGAGTCATCGTAATCTGACTACCCCACATCGCAAACTCAATCGACTACCTAATGTGACAAGTTTAGGAACCATAGATTTGCACTCCTCGGGACACACGGTTCCATCGAGACACTTTTTATGGGAAAGCACTGCTGTGTATCCCGAGGAGCGCAGATCTATGATTCCCGAACTTGTCACGTCAGGGTAGTTGATTGAGTTTGCCACGTGGGGTAGTTAGATTATCACAATGTAGAAAAAAAGATGAATTTTGATAAAATGACGCGGTCTTTGTCGAATGCCCTTTCTCTCTCCTGTCCATAGTAAAAAAAGAAAACTTTCTGATCTGATCACCCTTGTGACATTCAAAAACATGATACGATGCAATGGAGTTGTAAAGGATAAAATTATATGAACTTTAAAAAAAATTAAAAATAGTTATTTTTCACCATTGAATTTTATTTTTAAATTTGGGTGCTCGATGGCCGTCCATTTCAACACCTTGGATCAAGATCGAAAAATAATATTTTTTTAATATGAATATTTTCATGAAATCTAAAGGCTATGTTGTTGGATTGTCAATGTGATAATCAATGTGGGCCCAACAACCCTTTTTAAGATTTGAAATCTAAAAAAATAAATCTATGGACAACAGGAAAGAGAGAAATTCTCTTTATTGTTGATGTCATTCTTGCCACATGTCAAACGTGTGTTGGGCTATGACCAAACACGTCAAGGGGGGTCAAGTACGTGCGCCAAAAACGGCATCATATTGTCAGCACTCAAAAAAGATTTGTGGTTCTATGCCCTTGCCACATCAGCCGCATACAACCGCATATGATTTCCCGTGTGTATTCATCATTAGTCTTTACTTAACATTAAAACACACTTCAAACATTGCAATTATTGAGATAATCATGATAATCTGATGCCCTCTGACATACGCCCCCATCACAGAACTGTAAATCATTTTCCATGAGATACACAAGGAAAAGATTTATGGATCTACGTATCCCGATGCAAATGATCTACGATTCTGTGATGAGGTTGTAGGTCAGAGGGGGACATCGAAAAATCATTATTCTTATTGAGAATATGAGCTAAATAGTCCACTGGTAAATAATGATACGGATCATTTAAGTCCAACTTAATAAAACTAGGGGAAGTGCACGTGTGTTGCACATTGTAATATGTTTAGAGAGTTGTGTGTTGCCACACCAATTTTTTTACTATTGCCACACCAATTAATGAAATTACATGTGCTACACAAATAAAAAAGAATGTGCACACCATTTATTGGAAAAACAAATGTACACACCATTTTTTTTGTTACAAACCAATGCTTTAGGACAAAAAAAAAATCTGAAAGGAAGTGAAAATTAGTAGAAGTATTTGCCAAGATGATGAAGTGAAAATCTTTGTTCAATGAGATCAAACCTCGTCAACTCAACAAGCGGCTCCACAGTGACTCATCAATTTATTTTTAACTAATAGTGCAATGAAATCATTCAAAACTATGAGAAACAGTACAATGAAATGGAGATTCCTTTGCATCCATTCTTCTCTTATGCAATTCATGAAACACCTTTGATGCAATATTTCATGCGCAATGAAATAGAGATTCATTTGCATCTCTATTCTTCTCCTACACAATTCATCAAAGACCTTTGATGCCCTACTAAATCAACATATATTCAAACACCTTTGAATCTCTAGTGAGTAGTGATTGGAACAAAAATCAGAAATGAAAAATAAAATCTATATAAGTTGTTCTTGCAAAAAATTTAAAAAAATTATTTTTACCTCTAGGTAACTTAGGCTATGTTTGGATTGTGAGAAGAGAAGAGAAACTCAGTTTCTCTCCACCCTATTTCAATTGACAAGAGAAAGAACATAATTATTTAAGTTTCTCCTGTTTGGTTAGTAGTCATAAGAGAAGAGAAGAAAAACTATTTTTAGTCAAAGGACTATTATACCCTTTATAGCCAAAAGAACAAAGTTCTACTTGTACAATGATACAAAATATAAACACCTAAGGTCATTTATAAAGAACATGATAAATATTCATCTTCCAACCAAATATCATACCAAGAAATTATTTTTAGTCAAATGACTATTATACCCTTCATAGTTTACAAATAACCATTGCACTCCACCAAAGCGTCGATGCTTGAGCCAAGGCTTTATTGGGACTTCGAGGTTTTCTATTTCCTCGAGTTCATATTAAGTTTCACTTCTAAACTTCACAAACCTGCATAATCTTCCTAGGAAGTATTCAAACTCAATTCTTTTCTAACTTAATTACTTAAATATGAAAAAAGATGACAACGAGCACCGGAAAGAAACCCCTAAATTCAGTGATGTCATCCATGTTAAAATCCTTTTACAAGTGATGCAAGCATTAGACCCTAGTAAAATAATTCTGGAGGAATATATGTCACCATAGCACACACGGTCTCTATCACCAATTACAAAATACCAAGCCAAGTAAAGAACATTGGGTGGATGCCAATTTAAATTTATGTTAGAGAAAAAGGATCTTTCTTCCATGTGTGTAATCCATCAGCACCAGTTCATATTCATAGCCCACAATCAAGCTAAATTCAAAACACCTCAAATCTGATTATGAATGTATAGGTTTTATTATTAAAAAAATTATCCTTAGTAACTACAGCAGTCCCAGAACTACCAATAAACCCAGATATATATGCATTCTTATGAAACATTCAACAATAAACTCGCTCTGGGTATCAGTTAATTATACGCAAAAACATCTAATTCAGATACTTTGTCGACTAGCTATTGTAAATGTAAGAGCAACAAAGATCCAGTAATTCCCATAGATTATAAAACTAAGGTCATCAATAACCCAGTCTTAGAACTAAAAATTCGAAATAAATACCAAAAAACACTGAATTTAAGTACAAATTCAAACTTTATGAACTAAAATCAATCAAATGATCTGAAAAAAAATCGAAGTTGAACCCTAGCTATTGTAAATTTCAGAGCAACAAAGATGTTGTAATTCCCATAGATTATAAAACTAAGATACAAAAATAGATCTGGGTTTTCAGAAGCATTACCTTATTGATGACCTTGAAGATAAAGAAGGTGACCTTCCCTTTGTTGCACAAAAAGAAAAAAAAATAGAGTGTGAAATGTGGAGGGTTTTTGGTAAAAGAAGAAGAAGATAAAGGTGTGGAGGGGAGAGAGAGAGAGAGGAGAAATACTTCAGGTCTCCTATTCGAGTTCGCCTCAGGGTTTCTGAAATCAGATTATACCTTTTTTTATTCGAGGTGTAAGTAGCAATAGTTGGCATGCCAATATTATCTCTCTTGGTAAGGGACAAAGTTGGAAAAACTTCTTTTTCTTGTCTTCCCTCCTTTTCTCTCCACGAGAGAACCAAAACTTTACATTTTTCCCTCTCTACTTTTCTCTTTTCTCCCCACTTAACAATCCAAACAAGAGAAATTGAAAGAAACTTGCATATTTTATCTTCTCGCCTCTTCTCTCAATCCAAACATACCCTGAGTCCCAAAATCACAATAGTGAAAACACAGGCACACACACGCACACAAGAGAGAGAGAGAGAGGATGTCTCAGTTTAGGAAACTAGGGTTCGAGAAGCCACACCTCCTTGATGAGGAAGAAGGATGAGTCTGATCTTGGAAAAGCTACTTAGATTCCTCACGAGTTTCTCCAACTCTCCAATCTTGGTAACTATATCTCCGATTTCCAAAGGCTTTATAGATTTGATTTTCTAAAAAATCTCCGATCTTAATAAAGTAACAAACTTTGGGTTTTTGAGAAGAAAAATCTAGGAATTTTATATTAGGGTGAAGATGAGAGAGAGAGTAGTTCTAGCTTGTTCTTCTCTTGGATGAGAGATGAGAAGAAAAAGACGAAGAAAAGTTTTTTTTTTTTTAATTTACTCCTCATACCTCGTATTGTTTATTGGAGATTTTTAATTGGTGTCCCAATAAGTGGCTCTTTATGTTTATTTAGATAAAGAATTAATTCATTATTTTAGATAATAATTTTATAATTCTATAAAAAAAGATCACATTTTTCTTTATATGTCTTGGACTCTAATGATTATGACTCATAAGATTTCTAATAACATCTACACGTATAAAATAGAAAAGAACACTTTTAGAGAAAATTCCCATTGAAAATAATTTTAACGAAAAAAATAATTTCTAGAGTATATTATTTAGAAAAATCAAAGACCAAGCCTATGGTCTAGAGCTATTTTACATTTTACAAGTTAAGAAATGTGAATTACAAATTAAAGGTCAAGTTCTCGTGACTCATGGAAAATGACTCATAAAAGCACACGATCCTCACTCCATAAACACAAGATTCAAAGATCATTTTTTTTTTTCTCACAATAAGTATCTTTGAGATATATAATATGAGGATCATATGTTTTTTCAAGAATCATTCTCCATGAGTCACAGAACTTATAGAAGCAAATACTAGAGGACTAACACAGGAATATTAATAGTTTAAAAAGTGTTATAAGTGTGAAACTCACATATGGAACTCAATAAAATATAACACAAGAAGCTATTAATATTAGAATTTAAAATAAGAACAAATGCTCAAGTTCATATCTTCTTACCGAAGTTATAGAATTAAGTGTTATAGGATAAAATTGAGACATATGTATTTGCTATGTAATTAGGGTGGTTTTACATTTCTTTTAATTTATTTTGAATTATTTATAATGAAGGGGGTAATTCTATCATTTCTCTTGTATTTTGAGGTATTTTAAGGAATAATTGTATATGTAAGTGAAGAATGGGTCATTTTGTAATAATTATATAAGAGTTGTAATAATTATAAGTGTGGATACAGAGAGAATGTTCTGTAATAAGTGAGAGTTGTAAGTGAGGGAGTTAATTGTAATTTCGGGATTCTCACTTTATAAATAGAGGAGAAATCTCATAACATAGGCATAATGTATTTTAAGAAGAAATTAGAAATGAGAGAGATTTAAAGATAATGAGAAAGAGGAGAAAGAAAGTTGATTTGAAAAAGAAGAAAAGATAAGGAAAAGTGAGGCTCCATTAATGGGGCTCTAAATCTGTAATTTCTTGTATTTCTTTTAGTTTTCCTTTTAATGAATTCTTCAATTTAATTGCAAATATCTTTCTAATTCTATATTCTTCTTTCAATTTTTCTTGTTTCTTTGATTCTTTCTTTCTATTTAATTTCTTTTTCTCTGATTTTATCCTTCAAGAACACCAGAAATCAGAGCCATTAATATAATGTTGGAGCCGTTCACCTTATCGTGTTGCGAGGTTGGGTTCCCGACACTCTTCCATGCGGTAGGGACAAGATCAACCAAGAACTCATCATTATTCTCACAATAAATCGGATTTGAAAAACACCCTGAGCATATGCACTTAATGAATGAAACCAAATTCAAAAATCTGAGTTTATGAGTTCAAGTTATGAATTTAATGGGGGAAACAAAATAGTGCTTTCATTGAGAGGATCTTGGTTGTGGTCGGCTCTATTTTGAATGATTTTTGATCTATTTTCCTTTTATTTTCTTTCATAATTTCGATTCAGATTAGATCAAATCTGATCGAAGTATTTTAGATGTGTACTTGTAGTTGTTTTCTTTTAATTTGCTTTTTAGATTTATTTCAATTTAAGATTTATTTTGGTTTCTACCGATAGATCTGTTTTTCTTATACAATTATTCTTGCTTTTGTTTTTTATTCATTGAATCTCTTTTGCTTTTGTTTCATATCTATTTTGGTGTTGTGATGAACTAAGGAAAAAGAGGTGATGGAGGGGAGGTGTACAATGTGTGGGATGCTTAAATCCATGGGATATTGATCTCATGCATCTCCTTGGTTTTGTGACATTCTCCTCACTCATATTAATTGGTCAATAGTTAAAATTGATTAAGGTGTAATAAATTCTTTT
>NW_028237056.1:0-44810 GCF_017979445.1 Akebia trifoliata
CAGTAAAGCAGCTGAATCCTAAAACTAGTAAAATGTGCTCAATTCCAATCATTGATGCACTTCATCACCTAGATTGTATAGAAATATATCTGGTACAAGGATTATCCTTGTAACTTGTCATCTTCTTGTAAACTTTGTGATCAAAGTCTTGCACCGTACAATGCAAAATGTCTTGTTTCATCCTGTTATCGTTACTATGTAACAGGTTAATTCCGTTCTCTCAGGGGCAGAGGATGCATATCCTGTTTTCCGGCAAATAGCTTCCAGAGGCAGGGTAGGCAACTTCGGAGGAAGATGTGGCTTCAAAAGCTCAGGTTGAAGCTGATGGTTGGAACGGCATTCCTTGCCCTCATTATAATAATATGGCTAATGGTCTGCAGAGGATTAAAATGTTGATTGATATATAGTAATAGGGAGCACACTAGATTCTTGCATATTTTTCCGTTATTTGGCCTTTAATCTATTTGAACATTTTCTGAAATTTGCATTAGTTTGTAGGAAAGAAAAAAAGAGCTGCAATCCAGAATGGTGTTCTGGTCCTATAACCACGTTAGGTGTCAACAGGGCACATTTTTTCCGATTGTAATGATTCATTTTTTCAATTTATAAATGAAGAAAAAATAAATTTTTTTTAAAAATTATAAATCCAAAAAAACGACTGTCTAAGACAACCGTTTTTCCTGACTTTTATTGGTAATCACAATTAAAACACACTCCTTTTAAAACGACTGTTCTTGCGACGGTAAAAGAGCAGTCATTTATTGCCCCTTATGACGTAGTGGGAACATATCCAATAAAAGAACTTCAGAAGCATTCACTGTATTGGTTCTTTCTATTTATAATGAATTTACTTGTGGTTATTCTCACTTTGAAAGAGCATTTGGATTGGTCAAGAACTCCAACTCTAGACTTGGGGCCTACAAATCAGACTGCATGTTTATAACTTGTCAAGTGAAATATATTTTGATTTGGATGTAGACATGTAAGTTGGATATGATAAGTTAAGTCATAAGAAGCTTGTGCTGCTCGAAGGAAGGAATCACTTACAAAAGAGAAAAATAAAAGGTAAAATATGAGGGAAGAAGAGTGCATTATAAATTACAATGGAAAGACAATAAGAGAAAAGGAGCAACCTGCAATATATTTTCAGTAGTGAAGATCATTACAAAAAGAAAAGGAGCAACCTGCAACATTGTTACAAAAAAACACAATATTAAATCTATTCAATTACTTACTAATGGTAAACCCATTCAATTCTAACGACCCAAAACCACTCAAAAACATAGTTTTAAATCTGAAAACTCGATTCAACTTGAATGTCCATCGAGTCAAGTCAAGTTAAAACCTTGGGAGTCAGCTCGACCAAGTCAAATAAAAATGTTTAATAACTTAAATACCCTCATTTCGAGAAATGCCGTTGATTTTTCTTGTTAAAGATATGTCTCTTTTCTTCAACCTTAAGATCTTTCTTTTCTTATCCACCAGGGATTAGCTGAGATAGGTAAGGGCGACTGGGTTTGCTCCCTTGGTCACACCTTCAAATCTCCATATGCCCTTCCAAACAAAAGAAAAAAAAAAAAAAAAAAAAAAACGATCTCTCTTCTAAGTCAAATACGGATGTAGATTAAGATAAATAATTTAGACATGGGTATGGATATAGTTGGATCGACCGAATTTAAGCCCTCATTGATGGATGTTAGATTATTGATAAATTTTCAAATGATATATTCTTGGATGACCCTGAGAAATAGCTAGTTGTATGTATCTCGATGGGTCTGAATTGATTGCTCTAATGAACAATACAATAAGAGATCTAACTAGCATATATAAATACCGATTATCTTATCTATTGACACGAAGTAGTCATGTTAATCAATATTTCTCAAAAAAGGGGATGGTATATCAAATAGTATAACAAGCATTTTTCCCATTGTAACAAACAAATAATTAACTAAGGGATCTTCTCTTGGCACCCCAACTTTCACTTATTAAACCCCAATTTAAAAAAATAAAATAAGTAAATGGTTGAATTTTTGGGGACACCCACTGACGGTATGGATATTTGGTCAATCCTTGATGAATCTACATAAAAAAATGTCAGTTTGATTGTGATGTGCTGTGCATCCATTGATTATGGCAATTGTCTTATAATCGTTGGATTTAAACTCTTTTTCAAGAGGTAGATTCTCCAACGGATAGACCACACATCCAACGGTCAATAGGTCTCAAAAAAGATTACACGTGGCATAAGATGGGTGCCATCTTACCTTGTTTAAGTAGGGGACACCATTCTGGATCCCTACTCTTCTATAAAAATCCATTTTCTATCTCCGAATACATCATACACGTGAGACATCCATTCAACGTAGGCTTGAGAGAAGAAGATTGCGATTGGGTTTTTTCCAGCTGTTTAGTTTAGTTTTACTTGGAAGTAGTTTCAAATTCCAATCGGTCCTTCTACTACGTACGTACGTACATACAAGAAATCTAAAGAATCAAGAACAAAAAGATGGAATATCAAGAAAGAGGACGTGTTAATGTTCAAGAAGAAGAAGAATGCTTCATGCTTCCACCGGGTTATCGTTTCTGTCCTACCGATCAAGAATTAATATTGGATTATCTTCTCAAAAAAATTTTGGATCAAGAATTACCTTGTAAGAAAATTCCAGAAGAGAATCTCTACCAATACAATCCTGAAAATCTCGCAGGTTTCACTCTCATAAATAAATTTGGATGTTGGTTGTTGGTTGTTCTTGTTATTTATTTATTTATTTATTTATTATTTTTTTTTTTTGAGAGATGAAGTTTAATTAATTTTTAATTATTTATTTGTTAATTAATTAAACAGAGATGTACAAACTTCAAATGGAGAAAGACTTTTACTTCTTCACACAAAGGTATCGAAAGCATCCCAATGGGAAACGTCCAAATCGTCTTACGGTTGATGGTTTTTGGAGGACTACGGGTGATAAACAAATCTATCTCAAGAAAGAGATAATTGGGTGCAAGAGAACTTTGGTGTTCTTTAGAGGGAAGTCTCACCAAAAAACCAATTGGATTATGCATGAATACCTAATCATTGAGAGCTCGCATACGAAGCGGCTGAACAACTTGAAGAAAATCAATGTATGGATCTTTCTTCTTCTTCTTCTATTTTTGATTAATATTTAATTTCATGATAATAATTAATTTCTTTATTGTTAACATGCAGTTGGAAGACTGGGTCGTATGTCGGATTCACGAGAACGTGAAGAAATCAAATGAAGCTCCATCAGCATTAGTAGTACCAATGATGGAATCAACATTACCAGTGATGGTGGCCATGACGACACAAGACAATCATTTACAAGATATTTTAAGAGATCGTTTTGATTGGTTGTCACACTGTGGCATTTCAATGGATGAAATAAATAGAAGGCTTGCTTCCACATCCAACGAGGACGTTATTGTAAATTCACTCCAACAACAAGCCAGCAATATTCATATGGTAGCCGAGCAAGATCACCATTTATTGGAATGGACAGAAGATGACTCAAGACAATTACACAAAGAACCATTTTCTTCAGAATTAGCGATTCTTGACGAAGCAAGAGAATGGACGGATGCCGACATGAGCGAATTATTTGATAAATTTTCTTGAGATATTTATAACAACTTCGAGAGAAAGACAGAAAAAAAAAAAAATACTTTTGTAAACCCATACTAAATAAAGAAGATTGATCGCACTCCGAGGATGTAGCCCATAAATGGGTGAACCTCGTAAATCTCTGTGTGTCTTTTATTTTGCATTGGATGCATGATATTCTAGCATAACACTTAGGAAAGTTAAGGGGTGAGTCAACTAAAAAGCCAATCGACTCGACTCGAGGTACATAGTGACGAAGTCGGGGGTAATACAAAGCTTCGAAAAATAATTGGCAAAAGATCAATAAAGTCAGGAAATTAAAAATGGATGAATTGAATAAAATTTTGAATTATAAAAAATATGTATTTTATTTTATATATAGTAAATGACAAAATAAAAATTAAAAAAATAGTCTATGAGTTTTTAAAAAAATCGTTGATAGGATAATCGGATTCAAATTCGGATAGAATTTAGAACATCCGTCGAATTCAGATATTACTGTATCTGAACTGATAAGCATCCGTTTATAGCCCTAATTTAGTCGACTACATTTATGATAGTCACGACTTTTTACAAAAATCAGACTATGGTTCTGTAAAACTATACAAAACATATACAAAACAGTAGAGACTCAAAGTCTTCTCCATCAAACAAACGGTTGAGATGGTAAAAATTACAATGAGATCCAGAAAACAATTAGTTTAGAATTGATCCAACTAATCAAGCGGAGCAATTCTTTAGTCCTACTTACCAACTCTATTCTTTGGTTGTCTCTAATCATTCGGTTTAATCATTTTTCATTTTGGTATATCCTTACCATCTCAGCAAGCCTTCGGTGGGTTGTTTGATCCCTGTTTTGAATCTTCGTAGTTTAGCATTCTCGATCAATCTAGGGGCGTCTTTCTGCGCAACAAAAATGGCTCACTCAGTTGGATTTTAAGTCACAACAATATCATAACTTGTCCCATTAATACCCATTATGTGACTGATATATTGTTGGAGTGCTTGAATTGTGAAGTCCCTCAATTTATTATTTGTCCTAACTAAGTTGAGTACAAGGATGGACTTCTGTTAAAATCCGTGGGCAAATGGAATTATCATTAGTACTCTATTATCTTTTATGTAAATTTGGTTAAAATGACTTCTTTAGCACCGAAAGGAAACTAAAGATGTGGGCTTTACATGTAAATCATATAAATCTTGTATTTGTGAATAAATGTGCTCTGCTTTTCTGTATATCTTTAATTGGGATTGAACAGTACAATATTAATTAAAAGTATTATTGGTGACATTGCAAGAACACTTGACTAATAATTTTATATTTTCTTATACAAGAGGAACTGTGAGGTGGTACTACTCTTGGATCAGTTATACACTTTCTTGGTATTCTATTGCTGGAAATTGTTCTTTCGCGGTTAGTAATTATTTCATTTAGTTGCGAGTTCACTTCTTTTCCTTCACATAAGCAGATGACTTCTGCAGGTAGCAGCTCTTGTTTCCCAATGTAAACTTGATGGTGCTATAAATGGCTCTTTACCAGAGGTACAATCAGGATTGATGACACAAGCACTACGAAAAGTTCATTCCTCATTATGCCACTCCCAAACTCTTCTTATTTTCATAAACCAGGTAGAGTTCCTGTTGTTTAATGGCTCTGAACTAATTATCATTAATTGCACTTGTTCCAATTTCTCTCTTGTACAAGTGTTAGCTGTTGTATGATATTGATCTATGTTATCCAGGTTAGATCAAGACCACGTGAAGGTTTTTTGTAGGTCATGACATAGTTGTTGTGAATAATGGTGTCGAAGTTGTGCTTGCAGTTCAGAGTCAGAGATATGATCTCATTCTGATGGTAATCTCTTGAATATGAATAGTTCTAGATGTTTTTGAAATTGGTCAACTTTGTTTGACATGTTTTGCTTTCCAATGTTTTTCTAGATAGGATCTCATTCTAATGGTAAAGTTCTTGGTTCATTTTACAAGTTTTTAGGATCAAGAATATCTTGGTCATCATCATGAAAGTCTTAGATCTTAACCAAACTAATTGGGGTACTTGAACCCTGTCTTCTCATGCTATACTATCTGGAACCAAGTTTTTCGGTTAAAGTATGTGCCTTCCAATCATCCTTTTTAAGCCTTCAACCTGCACCATAGGACTCCATCTCATATTGGGTCGATAACTAATTATTCAAGCAGAGTTTCATACATGTTCTTGATGGAAGTAGGATTGAGCAGATTTAGCTTGCAAGGGTTGAGGGTTGTACAAGCAAGTTATACTCATAACTGTTTGTAATACCATTCAAGATATATGCATGCCAATGATGGGTGGTCTTCAAGCAACAAGGTTGATACGATCTTTTGAGGAAAGTGGAAACTGGGATGCCTCTATAGAAGCTGGAATTGACCGATCTAAGCCTTCTTAAGATTCATTACCACCAAGGGATCGGGGTCCCCATCATTGCGGTAAGCATTTAACAGCTAGTGCACATTAATTCAGCTCTTCAATACATGTGGCACAGATTGGGTTGAACCTGCTTGCGCCTTTTGATGGGTCCAACTTAAGAGATGCCCTTGATAAAAAAAATTGATCTGATTGGACGAACATTACCATCCAATATATATATAATTTCTGAATCTTTATTTATGTTCTTTTCCAATCATCCAAAAAAGAGTGCAATTATATCTATGTTGCATGGACTTTTTAAAAGGGTAAAGTATCCGCATTGGAGGTGTCAGATTTTGACACCCCCCCCCCCCCCCCCACACACACACACATATAAAGTTTCATATCGTCTTAGTGATGCAACGTTGTTAGTGGTCTAGGCATGGTTTCTAGTGTAGTGTGTCCTTAAAACTTTTAGGTTCCATAAAAATAAAACAAAGCACAAGAGTTCCAAGAAGACAGACATATATCCATTACTGGTGACACTCAACAACAGGACAAGGGCCCCTCAAAGCCTCTGGGTGGAAATGTGATGCTTATCCTTTTAACTTAGGTTCTCTCTTATCTAAACCTCACTTTCCATTGATTGAATGGATGGTTTTACTGTGGGTCCAGTTTGCTTTTCTTTCCTATTTATTTAAATCACAACTTGATATTCCCAATTGGAGGACTCACAAAAAGAGAGTTTATAGTTTAGATTTTTAATGTTGTGGTGGTATTGCTCCATCCATTGATTTGATTCACATGGAGTTTTCAAAACTTGAGAATTATATCCATTGTTGATTTAATAAGGTATACGAACACTGGGAGAGAGTATTTATTGCATTAAGGTTTTATATCTTGTTTCGATATCAATCTTTTAGTTGATATATTCTTTATAGTCCTTGTGTGTTGTACACATGCGTGTGGATTATTCATCGTGCCACCATGTGCCCACTTTCATATCTGATGAGAAAAAAAATGTTGGTGTTATGAACTTGTGTATAATTTTGATTATTTTGTTATTTCAACCATGTGGTTAGGAAACTTGAGAAGCGTCAGCACTCACCAGGATCACAAACTTGATGCCCACATTGAAGTGCAGTTTGGTGGTGGTAGGTTTTTGGCTTGCAGTCCATCTCGCCTTGGCCAATGTGGTAGAGCCGATGGGTAAGAGAGAAAACAACATTGAGGCTTGAAAATATTTTCACCGTTTTGTTTCATTTACCTTTATTTTTTCCCTAAAACGTTCATCTCACTAGGTTGATTTTTCCTATTTTTTTTGTTTGATTTCCAGTTCTTGATATTGCAGAGGTTTTCTTATTTTCATATGCCTAGGAGGGAGGATACTATACTATGCTTGATTATCTATCAGAATTTTTCCTATGCATCTTAGTTTAGCTAATATCGGGAATTAGAATAATTAATTTATGAGTCACCTAAATGTTAGTTTTTTTTTTATTCATACTTATCTGGTCAGTTTGGTTGCTTTTAGTTTCCATATATGAAAAGCTTATGTTGACTGCTGTTTTCTAGATTTCTTATATCTTGTCATTATAGAGCAACGTTTTGCTAAAGGTCTAAATATTGGAGAATACATACATAAATACATACATACATACATATACATATATATATATATATATAGTTCTCAAGATCCAAAACCATGGGTAAAATTCATTAAGATTTCAACCCCCATACTCAAATACAATGGCTAGAATTTACCTAACAAGCTGATATTTGGTTAAGTCAATCCACCATCATCTCTTCCCTACTTCAACACAGAACACATGGTTCTGTGAGTGCCCCTAAAAAAAACGATGAACAGGGTTGGTTCTTCACGCCATTTTCAACCTTAATTTGACCATTTCATCTGATCAAATAGCTACCAACATGATCACTAGAAGTCGATAGGCAAATGTTATACCCTTCAAGAATACCAAAACCAATGAGTCCAAGTCCTTCCTTCCCTTGTTGCCCTTATTCTTTTGCGCTCATTTTTTCTTTATATTTTGAAGAATAAAAAAAGAGGGGAGTGTTGTTTGGCTCAGATTTGCACATATACACTATGAGTCTGGGGAATATGAAGGGAATGGATGAGAAGTTGCTAGGGAGAGAGATTGCTATAAAGAAGAATGGAAATGAGTGGGGTAGTTTTGATGTAAGAGGGGGGGTAAGGGGAAGGGGTGCTTGATTGTGCAAGTTGGTATGGGAGGTGGTTGTAAGAATGATGAGAGATGGTAGAAAGAGGTATGGGAGATAAGGAGCGTTGAGTATTGTAGGAAGTGAGGGCTGTTAATCTATCATGTCCATTTCTCTGCCCTTTTCACATAATTTATAGCTAGATGTCTTTGTCGTGTGGTTCTACATAATTTATAACCATTGGGCAAAGCAATGATTCATCTCATCCCTTAGGTTGATTCTACATGCCTTGAAAGTAGACATAGATACAATTATATGGAGATAGCTTCATAAGCAACTTTATAACAAGTCTTGATGTGTCACATGCAAAGCTCATAGGTGAGAGTTCTGTACTTTGTCTTCATAAGCAGCAACATCTCTCCCTCAGGTTGATTCTACATGCCTTGAAAGTAGACATAGATACAATGATATGGAAATAGCTTCATAAGCAACTTTATAACAAGTCTTGACGCGTCTTTGTGAAAGGCACTGATTATAACAAGTCTTGATGTGTCACATGCAAAGCTTACGGGTGAGAGCTCTGTACTTTGTCTTCATAAGCAGCAACAAATACTAGATACCATAGGTCAGACAGGCAGTTAGAAAGTCTCTTTTTTTACATCTATATTTTATCAACAAACCACTAAGGCATCTCAATGCTACAAATGAACTTCCAACGGGACAAATTGTCCTCGAGAAAGACTCCTCTGTACTCTTAAAAGATTTTACACCAAAAGAATAAGAGCCCGAAAATTGATCTAATGAACTCTTGTGCTGATTTTTCCTTTTCTTGAAAAGTTCTAGCATTTCTTTCAAACCAAATGCCCCATTCGATCACGCACGGCGTTAAGCTCCAAATAAGCTTTTCTTTCTAACCAAATGCCCCATATGGTCGCGAACGGGGGTAAATGTATGTAGTTAAGAATCCAACGTTATATTATTATATTAGAACATGGAATCCACCCTAGATGACAAAATGGATACATTTCATTCTAATTTTAGAATTTGATTCTCATCCACGATGTTACAATTGATTGAGATAATAAAAGTGATTTTCACATAAGCAAAACAATTAAAATAATAATAATGGATTTTTGAATCTGTTCTCTTCTTTTTTCTGCAACTGGGTATATAATATTCCATATCGGAATTGGTAGATAGTGAAAGGGGATTGTGATTCAAGATTCCAAATCAGTTCCCCAAAACAATTTTTAGCCAAAGATTCTTGATTCAAGCAATCAGTTTCCATAATCAGAATCTAAAATTTCAAGCAAATGGCCCAAGAAATACTCACAGGGCACACACTCTGACCCTATTTTTGTAGAATTTCCTCCTAAAAGTATTGACTTGGAGGGCCGCTCACAAGTTTATCTGTTCCAATTGGATGATAATCCAATCGTCGGTGGCTTGGACTGTTAGCTAGCAAAACCCAACCACCATTGGGTTTACGATGAATTTTAGTCATTATGGTGTATAAATTAAGAAAAATGCAACATCTCATCGTCATCACATGAATCTGTCAAATCAGATTTGTGCAAGCAAAGATATTGTGCACCAAAGCCGTTGTTACCAGTGTGCAGGTTGCTGCAATAGCAAGTGCTTTGGAGCCTTACAATTAAATAGGTAGAAATAGACTTCCAGATGAATCCATGGCCAATGAGATCACTCGATTTTGAGTTGTGTGGTAGAGTTATAAGGACCGGAAGTTATTGGTACCCTTATGCTTTGAGATCTAGAAAACTTGAAGATTAATGATGTCTCTGTGTTTGCAGAAGAAACACATACATGGTCTGACTTGTAGAGGAATGCTTCCATTATAATGTCCATAGAGTTCAACTCTCAGAACCATCTCATAATGTCCATACAGGTGGCCCCTGCCTCATGGTGGGTGCTTACTTTATCTATGTTTTAGATGTACATGACCACTAAATAGACTTACATTACACAGCTTTGTGTAGCTTCAGTAAATATATTTTTTTTGTTTGATTAATCAATTGTACAGTTTAGCACTTCATTGACATGTTGTGTGTAATTTGCTTTGTTTTTTCAGATTTGTTGAAGTTGGAACTTTGACGCATAATCAAGCTCACATCACTAAATTTCTTACACAATTACGACAGGTGAGTGACTGATCTTGTATTACCTTTTCCATTTATACTTCTGGATTATGGTATCTTTTGAGATATTTTCCCTTTGTAAGTGATTTGTCGTCAACCATTTCTCTTTCGGAAGCAAGAGATCCAATTATGACTTGATGATGGACTATGATAGAGTTGAGTTTCAATGTATATGGAAAACGGTAATGAGCAATTGAACACTTACTAAGAAAATAAGTTTTGTTATACATTTGGTGAATCTAACACAACAGTTTAAGTGAAGAATACAGAATAAATTCTCGTCATAAGTGAAGAACACAAAATAAACTAGGCACCCTTAGGCTGCCAGTGTATCATGCCATCAGGCATCAATATTGTGTTCTTCCAACCACAGAGGGATACTCAATTAATTGACAATTTGCTCAATAACCATGTGGTCGCAACTTTGCTTCCAGATCACCTAATGTCAGTCATAGTTTGGAAATATTGTAACTAATTTCTGATTTAGCACCAATCTCATGACTTTAGACAAATCTTGGTACCACCTAGCAAGTTCATTTAGCTCCTCGTAGTGCTGCTGACAGTTTTTTTTTTGCACATTTGAAATATTTCTTTTTGGCATTTTTAGTTTCTTTTTGAAAAAAGTATCAAAGTTGGTTTGGGTTCATCCTGATGGAACTCCATCTTTTCACGTTTACCAAGCTCTTATGTTCTTTACTTGGCCTTAACAGCATGATGCAAAACGATCACTACTTTTACTTTCCTTTAGCCATATTTAGCATTAAAAAATTTCAGGGGAGAGACAGACTACCTAAACACAGTAGGAAACTTGGTTTTGAAGCATAGGAAAATATCGAATAAAAATACTTTAGAAGCATTCACCTTAGCGGTTCTTTCTATTAATACAATTTTTGGGAATTACATGGCCTGTAGCAACCACAAAAACAATTCACTTGGGAAGGAACAAAGATGTAATTCAGTTGCTTCCCCTTGCGCTTTCATATCTTCTTCAACCTTTCATTATTGACCCACATTGCATGTTGGAACAAACTTAATAGTGTTTCACAGTCCATACTAATTAACAACAATTTGCACCCCCATTGTTTGCTTTGATAAGCAATCTTTAAAAAGTACAAACCTGAATTCATTTATTGTTTTATACTCACTTTAGGGTTGAGAACTCATTTAATAGCGTACATGCTGTAAAACATTATTTGTTGAAATAAAAGAAGAGCAATAGTAATAAATAGTAAATTAATAAAGACTGTAAAGTCTGACAACATAATGGAGATATAATTCATGTTGAAATCGAAGATGGGAGGATTTTGGCATGAAATGAAATCGAAGATGGAAGAGATTGATTGAAAATCTAAGTTGATAAAAACCGTTTTAACACATTGTTCCTAATTCATTATTTTCTTGTGGTGTGAAGTCTCAATTCCAAAATATCTTTCAATCCAAAGTCGAACTGAGCGCATTGGCCTTTACTCTCATCCATACTAGGTGGCGTGTCGTGAAAGAAACACTACCCATGAACGTCCTCTACTTGTATGAATGAATGAATTTACTTGTGGTTGTTCACATAGACAACAAAAATCTGTTTTGCCTTCTAGTCTCACCTGATGGATTATCTGCTTTTAGTCCAGAAGGAATGTAGGAACCATCTATTTTCACTTTGAAAGAGCATTTGGATTGGTTTCGTAGATGAGAAAGCTTCAAAAACTTTATGTCTAGCAATTAGTCAACTAATCTGTTGTTGTTGTGGGACCTCAAATTAATGATTGTGGATTACACCTTTTTTGATGGGTAAGCTGGACTTGAACCTCAACCACAAAGTTGCATTGCAATTTGTCAAACCAAGCTATGGGTCTAAGTCCTACTCCCACCAATTTGGATAGAAAACCATCCTTACTCCCCCTCTTTAGTAGAAAGCTTCAAACTTATTGAACCATTGAGCACAACCTGAACTTCCTCTTGACACTAACACTCAGTCTTCCTAGTTTTTTGAGACCATAGTGACAAAGTTGGGGTTGGGGTTTGAAACTCTTGTTTTGTTAACTTTATGTAATACATTTTCATATGTAGTCTTACTTAGATATGCAAACTTTTATTTGACGCATTACATTTTTTTTTCTTTTTCTGTTGTCATATTGTTCTTTCATAGTATGGATTGAATGTTAATTAGTGTAGATGTGATTGTATATGGGTATGGATGAGATTGGATATGGATGTACGAATTTCAAATGTGATGATGTGGATGGGGCAGGTTGAAGACAATCTTTTTATAACACATTAGATTGTTGTTTTTTTATTTATTATTTCATAGTATGGATTGAATGCTAATTAGTGTGGATGTGATTATATATGAGTGGATATAGGGATTTGGACGTGACAAATGCAGGACGAAGACAATTTTGGGCATAGCCCTGACAAATAGAAATTAAATAATTCTATTTTGGCTAAATTGAAATTCGATTGCCTAGAAATTTTTAATTCCTCATTTGTCCCAGATTCTACAATGGATAGCCATTGAATTTACAGATTTGACAGTCCAAAGCCGTCGAGTTTTTACAATTCGATGGCCCGCAGTCGTAGAATTTTTAAATTCGACAGATTTAAAGGCATCGAATTGAACAAAACTCCATGGCATTGAGTAGTTGAATATCAAGCATTTTCACACGGTGCTTGGCCTTAACAGCATGATGCAAAATTATCACTAATTTTAGTTTCCTTCAGATTTCATGAGAGAGACAACTACCTAAAAATAATAAGAAATGGTCCCGTTCGGCACCCAACCATTTACCCAACAATTTGCCCAACATGTTTTGTCCTACATGGGTTAGAAGTTTTGGAATAGGCTGATTTTTGGTGAGGATGATCTCTATGGTGAGGAGATCATCCTCACCAAAAATCAATCCGTTCTAAAACTTCTTTTTTTGGTTGTATTCTTGATATTTTGGGTGTCCCTACAACTTTAGGGGAATATTTGTCATTAGATAATGCAAGTTTTTCCCTAGGACTTCATATACATTCCAAGTTCATAAACTCTAAAAAAATTATTTTTTTAAGTTTTTCATCAACAAAGAATTAGCAGATCTCTTGTGGATGTGAGCAATCTTGCCGAATCACATAAAACTTGTGTTTTTGTTTGATCTCTGTTTTTTTTTTTTTTTTTTCCTTGGCGGGCTGCACGTACCACCACCCTCTATTATGTAGGTGTTTAAATATAGCTTTGTGGAAGAGCATATAGTGATTCGAAGTCAGGACTTGGGGAGCACACCTAGTCCGTTCTTACCATCTCAGCTAGCCCCCGGTAGGTTGTTTAATATCTGTTTTGAATCTTCATTATTTATCATTCTTTATCAAATTTTAGCAATCATATAAGGAAAGGGTTTGTGTTTGCAGCCTAGGATCAATACCAACAATGGAATTGGACATGTTATTATACATTGGTTGGTTGATACATGGATTAATTTCACAATTTTGAAGGAAACTTACTTATTTTGATATTTAGGGCACCATTAGCATGGAAGATGACAAGCTAGAATTGGACGGGTTGCAGGAAACACAGATCTTTAATTAAGCACTTTATATCTCATTTATTAATTTGAGATATGCTTAAGGTCCTTACTGTTCATTTGTAATATTGAAAGTCAAAAACACTTGATAACTTGTTTCCTTTCCATACCAACCAAGGCTCACTTGACCTGTTTTGAGTCCCTTGTAATCATATTCCAATCCCACACCTTAATCTCATGTTCTTAGAGTAAAACTTATGGAATAGATCACAATGAATGACAAAAGATCGATAAATCAGGAAATTAAACATCGGATAAGTTAAATAAAGTTTTTATGTATAAAAAATATGTATTTTATTTTATATATTAAATGATAAAATACAAATTAAAAAAATAATTTGTTAGTTTTTCAAAAATTGTTGATTAAGATTAAAGTGATTTTTCAAAAACTACCCGACTTTTTGAAAATATCGTGATTTAGTCGACTACATTATGATAATCACGGCTTTTAAAAAAAATCATAGACTATGGTTCTATAAAATTATACAAACAGTAGAGACTCAAATGTCTTCTCCATCAAACAAATGGTTGAGATGGTTAAAATTACAATGCAATCCACAAAAAACAATTAGTTTAGAATTGATCCAACTAATCAAGTGGAGCAATTCTTTGGTCCTACTTAGCAACTCTGTTCTTTGGTTGTCCCTAATCATTTGGTTTAATCATTTTCATTCTGGACCTAAAATCAGACCATTGGATTGTTTTTTCATTTGTCTAGGTGGTCAAACTAATAAATCATTTTGCCATGCTAATGAGAAAGTTGTAAACCGATTCATCGTTAGATTTACGGTGAACACAACGTATGTGAAAATTTATTGATTTATGGCACTAACTTGTGTTTTTTGTGTAAAATTACATTAATGCATGAACAATTCCCCTCCAATCAATTACCCATCTTATTTTTCTTTTTTTGGGGGTGCAAGTGCAATTTTCAAGAGGGATTCCTTTGATATGCTAAGTTTGTTTAACACTTGGACAGGGTTCCTTTTAGTTTCCTTAAATTTTTAGTGGCCCTATGCAGCTTTTAGTTTTGTATCTTGTTGTTTTGGTTTTCTAAATTGTTACTTTGTTACTTCTATAGGTTAGCTTATGCACACAAGATATCTATTGAGAGAACAAGTATCTTGGAGGTTAGTGTACTGGATAATGGTAAATTTTGGAGGGAATTTTGATGATTTGCTTTCTTGAACTTAGATTCTATGCTCTACACTTGTAAGTATTTTTTTTAACTCTCCATATTAGTGTTGTCGTAGACATTGATTGTGGATTGTGTTAAATATTACAATCCCAAAGAGATGTGGGTTTACTTTCGGCACTAGCACTTTGATATTTTGGGGTTACTGATTGTGGATTGTGGTAAATATTACAATCCCAAAGAGACATGAATTTAATTTCAAAATTTTTGCATAATTCCAATAAATAAATAAATAAAATTGAAACTCCATTTTGAAACATTTCCCGGGATTTTGGCAATCTTGCCGAACCACATAAATATGATGTTGTTCTCTTTCCTTATTTGATTTTTATTTTTTGGTTGTTATCGTTTCTTGCACCTATGTTCTATACTGTCAATTTGAGTTAATTTGAGGGATCTTTGTGATTGTTGACACGAACAATCCTCATTTTCCTTGTCATTTATACTTCTTGGGGATCCTTCAAAACTATTCATGGATTAAGAAACAAAATATGAGCGGGCAACAAACTAGAAATATTTAGTGATATTATTTAGAGCTATTGCCCTTAGCTTCTAATTCATTGAGGATCCCCTACTTAAATGGTTATAATTGTTATTTGTGCCCACCTCTTCTTTGTCTTGTTATTTTCGTTTTGGCTCTTATCTTTTGCAGGTGTGATCAACACTAAATTACAGTTATAGGTGTGGAAATGTAGCTTCTATCTTGAGCTTCAACGAGAATATGGTACAATCTTAAACCTTATAAACTTTATTGTATTTCTTTTGATAGAATCCAAGGGAATGATATAATATATTCTGCCCTTGTAGTGCAATCTTTGAACACACAAGACATATGGATGCTCAATTATCACAAATGTTGGGCCCCTACTGATCCATGAGTGTTTTCCCAGTGGTATCCTAAGCATCTATAAGTCTTTTCATGCTCTTTGCCTACAGATCCATGAATGTTTGGCTCACTTCTTATAGACCTAATAATTATAAATGTAAACTAGTACATTTTGTGCCCAAATTGGGTGGTCGAAAAAAAAAAGACGGATTTGGGCGATCATTGAGAAAGATCAATGGTTTTATGCGAATGGTTGTCGTTCATTTCCTGATTTTAGTGTGGATGAATGGGTACATGATGAGGATCTTTATGATTGAAGTAACTCAGAAATTGTAAAAAAATGACAACTTTACTTATTGACTGTTTTCTTTGATGCATTTGTAGTTGCATTACCTTCCTGTTCTCATATGCTACATTTGTGTTATACCTGTAATTTGGATGAAATCAGTTGGACAAACGTAAGATTTATGAGTATTGCAGGGCTATAACATAGTTGCACTGCCATATTAAATTTTAGTACTGCTGCACATCACTAAATAGAATGTCTACCATCTGCCGTGGTTATGGCTGATTATTGTATTATGTTAGGAAGCTGGACTCTAACCTTAACTTTTAACTCGAGTACATCTTTAGAGTGATACCATTGTATGTGCTTCCTTCAACCTTGTACCAGATTGCATGCCCATATTGGATCGTTGATATCAAGTAATACCTTGAATCATTCAAGAATTGAGAAAATATTTAATGTAGTTCTCTGATTTTTCTTTCTTAATTGGGAAGGCTTTATGTGTTTGAGTTATTCAAAGCTAAGTTTGAGTAGGTAACACAGTTGGGGTCAAATCTTAGGTTTGCCTCCGAATTCGGCACTTCAAGGATTCCAATATGACCATAATAGATATCCTTTTTTTTAAATGCAGGCTAATTGAAAATGAATATTTAGGTCTGAGAACTGGTATTCTGGACTAATCAGCCATATTGGTTTCAAGGTATGGTTGTCTTACTTGTATGAACTGCAAGGTAATGCCTAAGTTCCTGTATTGTAGTGGTGACTTCCACCACGTCAAGGTGACACTCTACCGCATATGGACTTGATCTAAAATTGATAAAACTTCCCTTCTAGGTGATTTCATTATATATATATAGCTCAGTTTAAAAATAAAATATGTGTATTTAATATGCCAACATGTGTATTTCCAGCCCCATTGACCTCTTTAAACCCTGAAACTCAAATTTGGAAAGAATTTACTTGAGTAAATTAATTTACTTTATGAACAATCCCATTCATAAAGTTCTATGACTTTTGAAATGTGTAAGTCCCTAGTGATTTCCCTACACTCAGTCTTCCTTTAGTTTCTTTCAATTTCTCAAAGTAGTTTTATATAAATTTTTAACCCTTGAACAACAGAATAGAATATTGAAGGTACTAACTAGCTTACACTAAAATCTATGACCCTACGACAAAGAATATGTTATGGATTTTTTTTAGTGCAAATTTTTTTATCACTATTTGATAGTTTTGAGCAATTAATTCAATTTTTTTTAAAAAGACATTGGAATTTTAGTTTTTAAAGATGCTCTGACTCGTAGCATAGCATTGAAGCAGCCTGTCTTTCACATCCAACTGCTGATGTTTTCATCAACTTTGCGTCATTTAGAAGATCAATGCTCATGTTTATACTAGTATGCTTAACTAAGTTTGTTTTTCACTTTATACTAGGAGCCATTTCATTTGAGATGTTTGCAGCACAGTAGCTTCTTCCATGGCAGCTTTGACACAGCCAACAGTTAGAGCTGTAGCTATAATAGCTGATACCAAGTAGTTGATTGCATATTCAAAGGCGAATACCAAGATGAGAAACTGCTTAATCACTTGATGGGTCATATGGGAATGTTTTCATCTTCTATCACACACACACACACACACACACACACACACACACATATATATATATATATATATATATATATATATATATATTATATATATATATATATATATCTATATATATATATATGTATATGTTTATTTCGACCATATAGGCACTTGACATGCTATTAGTAAAATTTATGTTCTCTTGGAATATATTCATTGTTGCATAATTTCATATTAACATATTTTCAGTTTCATTCATCCACCAACCTTTTAAATTATATATGATATAAAGTTGATTTCTCTATTCATTGTTGCATAATTTCACATTAAAATATGGAAGTTCCGGGGCACGGTATATGGAAGTTCCCTACTCGAGTCATTGAGGAGGCATGTACCTTGAATTTGAATTAAGGATGTCTTCCATTTCTTTACAATATATATATATGCCGATAATTTTCACCGCTTACTGAGCTCTTTCATCTATAGGGGGAGGATATTTGTCTGGGAGCAATGAGGGAAGTCAAAGAAGAGATAGAATATGAGCCTAGCTACTCATTCAATTCTTTATTTCCATATTTTTCAATAAACAAGCATAGCATATATCACATTAAGACAACTAAAACAATAGTTGTATCTGAGGTTAGCCCAACATAGAGAAATTGAGGGTTTCACTAGATTTTCTTACATTAATATGTGTTTTTTTCGTGAGTCATTCTTAAGAGTTCAGAGATCATGATCGACCCTTAGTCTTTTTGTTTCTTGAACACGTCAAGATACGTTAATGGTGTACTCCCTCATAAATAGGAGACCCTTAGTCTTATTGTTTCTCGAACCCTAGGTAATATTTTTATTCCACATTTTGATTCACATGTTTAGTTCTTATAGTTCAAGTCCTTGGGTAAATATTTATGAGCCACAAATTTTCTTTTAATGCAGAATAATAACTGTGTCGATCCTTGCTCACGAGTTGATGCACGCGCATATGCGACTTAATGGTGTTCACACTCGTAAATATGAGACCTTATGCCATGTGGACAACTATAATGCTTCTTCTCAGCAACTCTTTATATGAAAGTTGGATCAAGATAACGACATCTTAGTAATAAGGCTTTTATTTGTAAGTATGGTTGGTTAAGAGTATTGATGGTGAAGTACTTGGTAATTTTGTAAATTATGACCCATTGTAACTTTTTTTGTATATAAATTAATGTGATAGAGAACCACGATGTTTTCTATTTGGGTCTATGTTGATTGTGGATAATAGATGCGTAGAAAAAATAATTTAAAAAATAATTTTTTTTAAAACGTTAGATATCGGTTGTATCCGACGCCTAAAGGCTCAGACTTAGGACATCAATCTCATAGACATCGGATTTTAAATCAATGTCTAAAGTATCTTTTATATTAGTTCATTTCATTTTATAGATATAGATTTGGAATGGATTTTAGCTGTTCAAAATTCTAAGATTTGGAACGGTTTCCAACCATTTAAACTCATTAACGGTGCCTCGATGAGAGATTGTCTTTAAACCGTTTCAGATAGGCTTAAGAACGTTTATAAACCGTTTCTAATTTCCATTTCTGTTGTACTAAATCAAGTGGTTAGTTTATCATTTGAATATGGGTTTAACATCAACATCACAAAAAATTATTAGTTTAGAATTGATCAAACTAATCAAGTGGAGCAATTCTTTAGTCCTACTTACCAACTCTATTCTTTGGTTGTCTCTAGTCATTCGGTTTAATCATTTTTCATTCTGGTATGTCCTTAACATCTTAGCTAGCCCTTAGTGGGTTGTTTGATCTCTGTTTTGAATCTTCGTAGTTTAGGGGTGTCTTTCTGCAACAGAAATGACTCCCTCAGTTAGATTTTAAGTCAAATCAATGATTTCAAAAACCTCAAAAAAATTAATAAATTAAAAAAATGAGACTTGGGATGCCTATCACTTCCTCTACCCTTCACCGTCTCACTTCCTAAATCGAAACACCTTAAGCCCGTTCAAAGCCCACAAACCCTCAACTTTCCAAAATCGATTTCTCACTTTACCCTTAAACTAAAATCCAATCCTATGTCATCTAAAAACCTAAAACCTACCCACCCTAAAAAATCCAATCCAAAATGGCCCCAACCCAATCCAAAAAACCCCTAACCTTTCTTAAAACCCAAGCCCAATGCCCCTAAGCCCAAACCCATATCCAGTTCATATCTAACCCACAACCTTAACCCATAAACCACAACCCACATCAACCAATCACTTTTTTTATCATCAAAAGGTGACACATGTCATCACCCCCTCTTACCTCCCTCATCAAACCACCCACCCCATCACTTTTCTCTAAAAAATTAACTACCCACATCACATTTCTCTAAAAAATCACATCAACCCACACCCTCCCCTAACCTACCCTCATTACTCCCTATAAACCTTCATTCTCTCAAATCAAACACCTCCAACCCATACCTCCCTCGAATGTACCCTCATAACTCCCTAACCCCTATTTTCTTAAATCAAACACCTCTAACCCCACACCTCCCCTAACCTATCATCATCATACCTCTCATTAATCTACCATCATCATTTCCTATAAACCCATCTCTACAATCTAAACCTACACCCATTATCTTAAATCAAGCACTCAACCTCTCCCATCAATTAAATCTAAACCCCTAACATCCACACATCTTGCCACATGTTACCATCTCCTTTATCCTCCCAACCACCCTCTTACACCCTCCATTCTTTTAAACCAAACACCACTCAATCAATCAACCACTCTCTTAAACACCCATCATCTCATCTTACCAAACACTCCACCCAAATGATTTGGGTAAAATTCAAACCATTTGGATCAAAACACAATCCATTTACCTCCATTACATAATTATCCCTCTCCCAACTCCTAATTTCATACCCCCCACCTTTAAAACATATGTCATTTTCTACTCTCCCAACCTCTTACCCCATTATAGCCCTCAAACCATCCTCAAACATCTATAAATACCCCCCTCCTCTTCCCAAAAATGGTTCCCAACTCTCACAAAAAAATCTCATACTAAGTCTCACAAACATTATTCTCAACCCTCTACTCATCTCTTCACTACTTTTTCACACCAACTTCAAAAGAGTTACATTCTCATAACTCACCAAGGACTCAACTCAAGAAGACATAGAAGAAGAAGAAGAAGGAAGGAGAAAAAAGAAAAGAAAACCTTGAAGCTTCAAGGTGGGTGCAATAAAAATAACTCCCCTTTCCTCATCCCTCTTCTATCATCCCCTCTCCTCTTCATTTTATTTTAAATGGACTTGGGAGGAATAGACCTCAAGGCAAATGATCCATTAGGATCATCTCTTTGAAAGAGATGATCCTATGATCGAGCCGAAAGTAAATCCCTACTTAGGGTACAAATGCACACACGTGGCACTTTATTTTTCACCTTTTAAAAATCAAAATAATCGAGTTATTTGAGGTTATCACCACGTGGCAGGGAGAAAGGGGTGCCTAATACTTTCCATTTTCTCAAATCGAGTCGTTTACCCCGAATCTCAAGGTTTGATTGATCCTTATCCATTACGAGTCACTACATGCCAAAAAATATCATTTTTGGAAAATGTACATCGGGTGACCATTCACACCCACTTACAACATGAATGGTGGCGACTCCAAACTTTAGTAGATGTGGCCGTCGTAATGACGAAAATCACGTATTTACAGCTGGTGACTCCACTGGGGACCCATGGTTCATCCCTCGTGACAACTCGATTGTTTTGAATACCAAAAAAAAAAAGATTTTTATTTACTAACATTGTTCGTTTGTTGTTTCTTATGTTTTTTTTTATTTTCTCACGTGTCCACATTGTAATATTTATTTACTTTCGTTGCTTGGATTGTATATTTGTAAGGGGGTCGATGAAAAGAAATGAAAAAAAAAAAAGAAAAAAATGGCATGTGCACTTGCGAGCATAGCCTACTTCACAAGCCACCCCACCCTCAATATACTTAGCCCCGATGCTTAGTAGTTCCACGGCTTGAGATCGTTATTTCAAGTGTCGGGAATAAATACATCAAACCCGATCACCAACCAACGATATGTGTACTTCGGTATGCATTGAGGTTTGAAGATCGGGCAGTCGTGAAACCACCTACTAGCCGCATGCATGTGCCTGATTAGATGAGCTAGGACACGTGTTATCAAGTTCATATTGACCCCCAAAGCTAAGTTGTATTTGTTTAGTTACTATCGGGCCTCGAAGCCCAAGTTGTAAGCCACAATGGCAAGTTATATAGGCTTAGGGGTATGTATTTTCTTTACTTATTCCCTTGGTAAGAAGGGAAAAATCAGTTTTTATTTTTTTATTTTTTATCATGCATATCATCAAAAAATACAAAAAAATGAAAAAATGAAAAAATGAAAAAAAAATGAAAAAATATAATTTTTTTTTTGCCCAAGCCAAAAATCAAAGACAATGTGCCTTAAGTTGGATTAAGAAACATTAAAAGAAAAAAAAATTGAGCCAAAAATTTGTACTGGTCCGTATTTCAAGTACAGTTCGACGTATTTTATGCCCATCCGTGTTTGAAATACGGATATATTAAAAAAAAATTTCTCATTTTGTTACCGACTTCAGTCTTGACAACTTTTGTTCTCAGGTTTATTTTTCTTTTGATGTTTAAAACTTGAAAATGCTTAAATGAATTATTTTTTAATTAAACTTAGGGCCTACTCTTCGCCGTTTTTCTTTGTTTGATTAAAATAGAACTTGCATGCATTCTATCAATCAAATTTGACCCTACCTAACGTGGTATACTATCAACCTCGCCTACTATCAGATCTGTTACCGTCCATCACCAATCATCAAAAATGGGTCCACAACCCATATTCATTTAAATGGGTCAACGACTTAGATTCATTTCAACTAGGTTTACAACCTAGATCCATCTCAACTTGGCCCCCGACCCAAATCCATTTTAATTGGGTCCCCGACCCAAACCCACTTAAACTTGGTTTACGACCTAGATCCCGTGTCAACTGGGTCCACAACCCAGATCCATCCAAATTGGGTCCACGACCCAGATCCATTTCAATTGGGTCCCCAACCCAGATCCACTACGACTGGGTCCACGACCCAGGTCCATTCAAACTGGATTTACGACCCAGATCCATTTCAACTGGGTCCACGACCTAGATCTACTACAATAGGTTTACAATCCAGATCCATCTCAACTGGGTCCCCGACCCAAATCCATTTTAATTGGGTCCCCGACCCAGATCCACTTAAACTGGGTTTACGACCCAGATCCATTTCAATTGGGTCCACAACCAAGATCCATCTCAATTGGGTCAATGACCCAGACCTAGACCCATTTTCAACTGGGTTTACAACCTAGATCCATTTCAACTGGGTCCACGATCCAGATCCATTTATAATTGGGTCCATGACTCAGAACCATCCAAACTGGGTCCATGACCTAGATCCATTTCAACTGGATCCCTAGCCCAGATCCACCATGACTGGGTCCACAACCCAGGTCCATTCAAATTGGGTTTACGACCCAAATCCATTTCAACTGGGTCCACAACCTAGATCCACTACAACTAGGTTTACAACCCAAATCCATTTTCAACTGGGTCCACGACCTAAATCCATTTCAAATTTGGACTAAGACCCAGATCCATACCCATTTCAACGGGATCCACGACCCAGATCTATTTCACTCTGGATCCTGAAATCGCCCTCTATTCACGGGGTGCGCGGATCCGCTTTTGACATTTGAGGTTTGGGAGTCGTCACCTAGTTATTACGGTCTAGGAACCGAATACTGACTCTAAACGGATAAAGAAACTAATCTACTAAAGAAAAACTAAATCCGGGGATCACATTACGGGGTTGGAAGGTGTTAGGCACTAACCCCGCCCGGCCAATACCGGTCTCTACTTATCCCAAATAAGACTATATTGCTAACAAAAACCTAGATAGAAAAAATAAAAGAGATTTTACCTTCGAACGCAACGATTTTATTCCCTCAGATTTGATAAAATTGCTCCTTGTACCGTATTCCTTACTTCGTTCTATCCTCGGATCTGATTTCGAATCTTCGAGGCAAGATATCTCTTCCTTAGATCTGGATTCTTCAAATTTTGTTATCGATTTTGGGATATTTTTGAAGGGCTTCTAGGTGTTTTTCAGGCTAAAATCGAAGTATGGGTGTTAGGTAAGGAGTTGGAACTTCAAAATTAAGGTTTTGGGAAGGTTGTGGAGGCTTCTTGGCCTACTTTTTCTAGGGTTTTTTCTTTGATACGAAAATAGGGTGTGGAGGCTCCTATTTATAAAGTTTTTTAGAAGAATTAGGGTTTGATTAGGATTTTTTTTAGAGTTTTAATTAGGATTTTGACTTTAGTCTTATGAGATTGACTTGATTAGTTTAGATTAGGGTTTTGACTTTAGTCTTATGAGATTGACTTTAATACTCTGACTTTAGTCTTTAATATCTTGACTTTAGTCTTACTTGATTGACTTTAAGATTGATTTTAGTCTTACTTGATTGACTTTAATTTTTGGAGAACCCCATTTTATCATATCTTTAATTCTTTGGTCCCCCAGATGGAGGGGTCCTTGAATAAATATCCTGGCAACCATCAACAATTTTCCTCGAAAACCTGATTGATCGATTTTTTAGTACAAAATTTTAAATTAATTTTATTAATGTTTCACTTTACATTATTTAATGGTTTATTTATTAATTTCAAAAAATTTAATTATTAAAATTATAAAATTACTGTTTTACCCTCGAAGGGGATTTTTTGTGTTTTAAGTTATTTTTCAATGTTCCAGGATGTTTTGGAATTAGTTTTTCATAAGAAATTCAATGGGAATGTTGGTTTTTGTCATTTATGAAATTTTTTGTATGAAATGGTCGTGAACTTTATGATGAGCATTTTCGTAATTTTGTCAAATTCTATGAAAATTGGCGAAATGATTTATTTGGTTTCGATTTATTATTTTATGTATTTGAATGAGTTTTCCTAAGCGTAACGTAGGCTCTAGGATTATTTTGATGTTAAGAGTATTTTGGTCATTTGGTCATTTTTAGTGATTTTTATCGTGAAGCTTTTTTTTGATATGCAAGATGATGATTTATATGTTTCTAGGGTCGTATTTTCCTAGCGTAGCATGGTTTCTAAGGTTTTGTCATTTTGAGATACCTCATCCGGATTTCTGAAACATGTTTGGTAATAAAATAAAACATTGGAATAAACATCCATCATTGGGAACCATTGCGATCGGGTTGACGAGTTGATTAATCAGGTGAATGCAAAAATGGGGTGTCTACAGATGCCCCTCTTTGGTAGAGGGTTGAAGCAAACTAGATAGCAAATCTATTTTAGTAGATAGTGCGATATCCGAATGCCAAAGCTAGTGACAGTTCATTTTGCAGCCTGATTTAGCAATTCGTCAGGGCGTTCAGATCCTTAAGGGTAAAACTCTCCTCGAATTAAAAGGTTGTCAGGTCCTCGAGCTTGAACTCTCACTGATGATGTCAGATCCTTGAATTTTAGAAAATTCTCTATGACTAATGCAAAAGTACACGTGTGTGTAATGTTGTGATGTTTACTGAGTAAAATGTGTCAGGTCGTAGAGAGTCTTCTCTCGCTGACAATAATGATTCAAAATTGAAATATGATTATGCAACGAAAGCAATCATAGCAAAGTTGAACAATGAGGTAATTGGAGTCATAACATTATAGGAACTTCGTTAAATCCTATTTGAAATTCTTTTTCAGAGTTCGAAAAAGTTTGAGTTTCGCTTGTTGGACTCGAGCCTATTGTAGCCACGCTTCTCAGGCTAAGAAACTTAAACAATCCTGTTAATCATTTTATTATTCAAACAAAGTTGGAGTTTCATTTCTTGGACTCTAGCTAAGGTTTACAGGAACTTAAATAATCCTATTAAAATTGAAGTCTCGTTTCTTAGACTCGAACTAAGGTTTATAGGCACTTCAAAAAACCTATTCATTCTATGATTCAAAAAGTTGGAGTCTCGCTTCTCAGACTTGAACCTAGGTTTGTAGGCATTTCAAAAAACCTACTCCTTCTATGATTCAAAAAGTTGGAGTCTCGTTTCTCGGACTCAAACTTAGGTTTGTAGGCACTTCAAAAAGCCTACTCATTCTATGATTCAAAAAGTTAGAGTCTCATTTCTCGGACTCGAACTTAGGTTTATAGGCACTTCAAAAAGCATATTCATTCTATGATTCAAAAAGTTGGAGTCTCGTTTCTTGGACTCGAACTTAGGTTTGTAGGCACTCCAAAAAGCGTATTCATTTTATGATTAAAAAAGTTGGAGTCTCATTTCTCGGACTCGAACTTAGGTTTATGGCACTTCAAAAAGCCCACTCATTCTTATGATTCAAAAAGTTGGAGTCTCGTTTCTTGGACTCGAACTTAGGTTTATAGGTACTTCAAAAAATCCACTCATTCTATGATTCAAAAAATTAGAGTCTCGTTTCTCGGACTCGAACTTAGGTTTATAGGCACTTCAAAAAGTCCACTCATTCTATGACTCAAAAAGTTGGAGTCTCGTTTCTCGAACTCGAACTTAGGTTTATAGGCACTTCAAAAAGCCTACTCATTCTATGATTCAAAAAGTTGGAGTCTTGTTTCTCAGACTCGAACTTAGGTTTCTAGGTACTTCAAAAAGCCTACTCATTCTATGATTAAACAAATTGGAGTTTCGTTTCTCGAACTTGAACTTAGGTTTGTAGGTACTTTAAAAAACCTACTCATTCTATAATTCAAAAGGTTGGAATCTCGTTTCTCGGACTCTAACTTAGGTTTATAGGCACTTCAAAAAGCCTACTCATTCTATGATTCAAAAAGTTGGAGTCTCATTTCTCAGACTCGAACTTAGGTTTGTAGGCACTTCAAAAAGCCTATTCATTCTATGATTCAAAAATTGGAGTCTCATTTTTTAGACTCGAACTTACTAAGCCACGTTTCTCGGGTTTAGATTTATATGAGCTTAAACAATCTTATTAATTCATTCTATGATTCAAAATCTGAAAGCGCCGTCGATCCGCGGGGTACGCGGATCCGCTTTTGACCCTTGAGGTTTGGGAGTCGCCACCTAGTTATTACGGTCTAGGAACCGATCAATGACTCTAAACGGATAAAAACTAATCTAAAACCAAAAAAACTGAATTCGGGGATCATGTTACGGGATTGGAAGGTGTTAGGCACCAACCCCGCCCGGCCAAAGCCGGTCTCTACTAAATTCCCAAGTAAATTACATTGCTAAAACCTAGATAAAAATAAATAAAAATAAAAATTTACCTTTCCGATAGCAAGGACTTTGTTCCCTCAGATCTGACAAAAAGAGCTCCTTGTACCGTGCTCCCTTGCTTCGTTCTGTCTCCGGATTTGACTTCGGATCTCCTAGATCGAGGTATCTCCTTGCTTTTGGATCTGACTACTAAGTATTCTATCGGATCATTGAAAATAAACTCTTATTGATTAAAAAAGTGTTAGGTCCTAAAGATCTTTTTGCGCTGACAATAATGATTCAAATTGAAATGCACCTATGTAACGAAAGCAATCATGAAATTATGGCAAGATTGAACAATGAGGTAATTGGAGTCATAGCATTATCGGCACTTCTCAGGTTGTCTACGTGCCCCAAATCTTTCTTTTCTCTTTTGGGATCAGATCAAAACATAGTTCATACCAGAGTTCCTTCTCAAGGTCGATTGGTGTGGTTTAGAAGGAAAATGCTATTGATTTTTTTTAGAGGCTATGAGGAGCTAACGAATGTTATTTTTTTCTTGGCAAAATAGGAAAATGGTTTGACCAAAGAAGACATCCTTTAATGAAGTACTACTTGATTTGATCAAGGTGCTAGAAACTTGATGTCTTGATTGCTCTGTCAAGTAAGGTCTTATTTTCAGAATGAATGGTCTTTAATATTCTTTTGTGAAATCGAGTATGATTAAGTTTTTTGTATTTGACATTGACTCATTCAACCCTTTTCGAACTTCAAAAAAAATTTCATATCATTTTGCCAATGAGAACTCTTCTCTATTGAGTAAAAAACATGATGGATCTCTTTGTGGGTCTTAACACCTTTGTCTATGGTTGCAAATTCATCATCCTTGATCGATAATCTTTGACTTTGACTTTATGTATTGATCTATTCTGGTGCAATCTACTCTGATGATAAGCAACATGGTGTTTATAACTACCATATTGACATAGGATCCATGCGAGAACACTGCTGAATTTCTTGAGTTTTCTCATGTTCTTCTGATGATAATATAGTACCAATTTGCACTTTTTGAGTATACTCTTTAATTCTAATATTTATCAAGTTCGATTAGTGAGTTTTGAGTTATTCTTTATGTTTGATATTATGCTCAAATCGTTATTACACGCATGATAATCAAAAGCTTTTTTATTTTATTAGAATTAAAAAAAACATAAACTAACAAACTCGATCAAAACTCAAAAATTAAAGAAAGACTAACGTAATTGAAATAACCAACTGAATTTAAAGACTGGTGAAAACTGAACTGAAACTAAAAGGAAACTCAAGGGCGCTTATTTACAAAGCAGGGAGATTTTTATGGGTAGATGGGCATAATACTATGGTGAAAGGTTAGACTACTTGGACTTGACACTAGTACTTTGGCTTGACGACTCTTTTGGTAGACCTAGAGTAGAATAGATGGGGGTTTAGAATGTCTAGGAGCAACTATTACCTGATTAGAAATAAACCAAGATTAACCATAGATTCTGAAGGTTTGACTCTTAACCACATGATTAAAATTTAATATAAAGTCTGGTGGGAAACATTGAATCCATGTGCACTATAAGTCTATAGTGACCACAAGAGTGAGCAAAGTTAGTCACGGGTTAATGTTAGGTTGGGGTTGAACCTTTGATTAGATAAATTAATTTGACCCTAGCATCTAAATATTTTTTGTATGAAGTGGTTTGAATCTTTTAAAGTGAAACCAATTAGTCCAACCAGTTTGATTTTGATCAGTTTGATCCATTCATCAATTTGGCCAATTAGTTTAATTGGTTCAACTTGATCGGTACATAGATTGGGTTGGATCGATGTTGCGGGTTTAGTTTTAACTATCTGGACCGGTCCGCTCACTTACTGGTTGGTTGGGTTAAATAGAGCAACCTGGGAACACCCATAGTCAGTTCAGGTCGTGAACTATAGGAAAGCTCCTAGATTTTAGGTTTACTACATACAATGCAATTTATCTGCCCACTCTTACTCAAGTACACCTATATACCTCTCGAGTGTACTCAATCAGACGGTACGTGGTAACTTTATTTGATATACCATTTTAGAATGAGTCTAGGGTTGTAGCTTTCATAAATAGTTTAGTGTCTCACAAGGGGAGTGACCACATACTAGTAATACGTTGGCAATCGAGACATATGACTTTGCAGCTTACAATAGGACAAAGGCTTAGGTCGTTTCAGCGTGGGTGTATTGATATACCTTTCAGGGTCACCTGATCGAACGATATTGATGCCCCAGTTTTATATATGATAGAGGTAGGTGACTGGAGTTATGATTTTCATGAATGACGTCGCGTCTCACGAGGAGATCGGGCCACGTTGGTTTAAGGGACATGCAAACGTACAATGCAACGTAATTTAAATGTATTAGTGGTGTGTGCAAAATAAGGTGGGGTGTGCCCGGGACACTTTTAATATAAATGGGCCCGTTGGAAAGATCAAACCAACAACATATGAATATCACATAAACATTGATATAAAATCCATAGCATCGAAATTCAAATCAAGTTATGCACATAAAAAATATATACATCGATTATGACATATCAGATGGACAATCAATTAGTATAGTACAAAAAATAATCAATCAGACCCAACATTGAAATAGACACAACCCCCCCCCCCCCCCCTTTTTTTTTACATAAAAAAAATAAAAAGACTCTCTTTCTTTTTTGATTAAAAGTAAATTGATTTTTGTTTTACCAAGTAAAACAAAAAAAACCCCTACTTTTATTTAATTATTTTTTTTAAAAAGAATTTTTATATATAGGGGGCAGTTCATGGGACATATGTAAAAACAATGGTTTTCAAAATATGGGTTAGAGATTTTGGATGGAGCTGATTTTTTGCGAGGATGGTCACTATGATGAGAAGATCATCCTTACAAAAAATCAGCTCAATCTGAAACTTCTAAATCCATCAAAAGTGATTTAAAAAAATTATTGGCAAAAAATTGACGGTCCATATTCTAAATCACTTTTAATGGGGTTAGAAGTTTTAAATTGGACTGATTTTTTTTGGATGATCGTCCCATCATAGAGATCATCCTCACAAAAAATCATCTCAATCTGAAACTTCTAACCTATATTTTGAAATTTTATTAATGTTACATTGTTTTTACATATGTTTTTTCATACGTCCCTTGATCTGTTCCCATATTATATATATTGTAAAATCCTGAGTTTTCAATTTGTATCTCGAGGAAAAATATTCAAAATGATCGAAAAACATAGTTTAGCTAGTAAGCACGCTCAAGTGCGAGTCCGAATAGAAAAATTACAAAATCCTCAATTACCGAGTCGGACCAAGCTAAAATAGTGACTTTTTGCTAGAGAAATAATTATTAATATTCGATTATACCATTGGGTTCGTAGCGAAAAATTATAGAACATGGACTATTTATTTGTTATTTTTGGAGATCAAGAAGTCGAATTATCGTTAAAAATGAAAACGACACAAATTTTAGGGGTCACCTCAGGCCAAAAATGTAAATTTTTGTTAGAGATAGAATTTGTAGAAATTGACTATACCATTAGATCCGGAACAAAAAATTAGGCAAAATAGAGTATTCATTTGTCAGTTTTGAAGTCCGGATGATCAAGTTATCATCGATCAAAACAATTGACAAAATATCGAATTCGTCCCAAATTTTATATAAATAAAATTTTAATAAATTTTTTACACTTCGTCTTCTCCAACTCATCCAACAGCCAACGCGTTATATAAAAAAAAATTATTTTTTTTAAAAACTTCCACTTCAGATCTCTTGTAAACGGCTCGCCGTCGACGACCGACGCAGAAGGAAGAAACATCCGTAGCCTCGACATCTACAAAACCCACCCAACCTTTTTTCGTTTCACTTTCTTTTTCACCCGATATCGTCAAAAATCAGCCGTACGTATATACGGAGATTTCGAAATTTCGACCTCGGATTTCATCCGTTTCGGAGTCAAACCGTCCTCCACCGTAGAAGAGAAAAAGGACGACGACATCGAGATCTTCGAAACGACCAGGCCAGTTTCAATAATGAGTCATCTCGAAGTATGAGTTACCTCGATTTCTGTGCCATTCATCTTGATTTTCGCGTGCGTGTCTCAATTCCTTCGCATAGAGATAGTAAAGAACTCTTAATTTCTATTAGTAATCGTAGATTGTGAAAATTGTATTTAGGATTTTATCGGAAATTTTTTGATGTATTTCCAAAATATAGAATTCTTTTGTTATTTAAAAATTCACGCAAGAAATTGCATGTTTGTTTAATTGTATTTTTAACAAATTATATGTGGGTAGGATATTTTAACTGGTTATTTCCATAAATTGGGTCTTGTGCACTGCTCGGACCCCGTTTCGATATAAAATTTGTTTCTTTTTCAATATTATTGATAAAAATAAATTCTATAGTTGAAAAATGTGATTTAATATTCAATGAACTCAAATTGAGTTGATGAACATCAGAAAATGGCTATTTTATTGAAGATATTGAAAACTGTAAAAATCGAAAAAATGGAAAAAAGGGTATGAAACGGTAAAATGTCAGAGTTACACCCGAGGGGTGATGTCTGCATTTTACGTTGTTGTGTTGTGTGCAGGTTGGTGAACATATATCCAGGGATAATATTAATGGTTGCATATTTATTTAAATTTCTGTTAGTGTGAGACGTTGATTATTTTTCAGTTATGTTATTTATTTTAGGCCGGGTGACCACACTTGCATGGTAGGAAACTGGATATCCATTCTCAACCTTGTATTGTTAATTTCTCTTTTGTTTTCAAATGAAAGTAATATATATATATGTAACTATTTTGAGAGCTGTTAAAGAGTCTGTGAATGCCTGAAGGGATAGTGCGTCATATCATCCGGAGTGGTGTACTATCCTGAGATGTACGATAGGGACCACCAAACTCATACGTGGTATGGGACGCGTATGAGAGTGGAGTCACAACTAGAATCTGGGTTATTCCTCTCTATCTTTACCAGTGAACTTGTACTGTAAAGGTGGTCGTATACGAATGATTTGTATATTTGGGAATCACATGACTATCACGCCTGATAGGCATAGACGAAGATGATTAGTCAGTGATCACTAACAATCTATAGTAGTCGAACGTTCTGACACATCGAAAAGAGACCTATTGCTTACGATCACGTCAAACGGCCAGCCTGAGCTGGATGAATGGTCAACCAAACGTGGTAAATGGAGCGATCGACCATAAAATCAGAAACTAAAAGTCAGAGAAGAATTGTAACATTATGTCCCAACTGGGAGCAATCCAGTCGTGAATCCCAGCTCTTTAATTCCAATATTCCACCATTCTATATTATATATCTGTTGTCTTATTTTGATATATAAAATGAAATGCATGCTTAATGTTTCCATATCATCAATTAGATTTGTATAAAAAGAGAATGTTATAGTGAGTATTGCTGATCGATGTAATGTGAGTTTTAAAATGTTTAGTTGCTCATCCCTGGCTATATGTACCAGTTAATCGTAGTTTCTTCTGTAAAACTTTGCATATTTTAAAATGATTCAGTATGTTTGTTCGTTCATGTTAGGAGAGGTTATTGACAGAAATTGTTTGTTTCCTTACTGGGTAACCATTGTTACTCACCCATTCCTTCTTATTTTTTTAGCTTCAGAGCCTGCAGTTTGCTAGGCGGGCGTAAAACCAGCAAGTGGGGACCATCTGGTGGGTCAGATAGACGACCAAAGTCCATCACTTGGTAAGTACTAGGGCTATACCCACTAGTGGTGTCAGTTCCTCCAGTTAGTCTTATGAATTCTGTCTTGAGTGTTAGGACTTTTGTTAGAGTGAGGAATTCCTGTATAATCGTGTGTATAAATTCCTTCTTCCTTACTTTGATCTATCGTACGATATTAGATGTATATAAGCTTTCGCTAGTTATTATATTACGCATGTATATGCAGGATTGTATGTCGTTTATAAAGTGCAGGTTGAACGCCTTGGAATGCTAACATAAACAGAGGAGACCATGCCGAAATTTCGAGATGCCACCTATTACCTCGAGATCTGACATGGGGTTTTGTGTTAGCGTTTAGCGGGGCGTCACATATATTGTTTAAAATTACTACTAATTATTTAAAGAAACCTAAAAATACTGTCCAATAAAAAAAGAAAAATTCTACTACCACACCAAAATTAAAAAAAATAAATTATTTTTTATTTTATATATATATATATATATTTGTTTAAAAACTACTACTAATTATTTAAAGAAATCTAAACACACTGCCTACTAAAATAAAATAAAAATTCTACTGCCACACCAAAATTAAAAAAAGAGATTTAAAAAAAAAATCCATGGCTCCTCATCTCAATCCCATCATTCCATCCTCAATTCATTATTATTTTTAAATATTTAAAATTATTATGGGTCACCAAACGTGACTCACGTGACCCTTAATTAAGACCCTAGAAAAATAATTGAAAAAGAAAATGTTTACAAAAACGCAACTAAACAATTTATAACTATGACAAAAGAATTTTAAAAAATTAAATAAATAAACAAAAAAGAAAAAAAATAAATTAGGCCAATTTTGCAACGCACCAAGATTTGAAAATTTTCAAGCTTGATCATCAAAATATCTCCAATGGAGTTGCCACTGAAAGCACCCTCGATCAATAGGTGCGGATCTACTTTTTATTTTTTGGGAGTCGCTACCTAGTTTTACGGTTTAGGAATCAAAACATGACTCTAAACGGATAAAAGGTAAAAATAGGTCCATAAATCATGTTGTGGGATTGAAAGGTGTTAGGCATCAATCTTGTCCGGCGAACGTCGGTTTCTACTTTTCTCAAAAATTATACATTGCAAGAAAAAATAGTATAAAATTTAAAATAAATTACGATGGTCGATTCTCTCAAAACTAGCGGAGAGCGTTCCTAATGTGAATCTTCCCACTTTTGTTTCCGTCACTAAATCTGATTTTGATATTAGATATAAGATTTTCTCCTCATAAATCTGAATATTTTTTGTCTTTTTAGGGTGTTTTGAGAATTTTTGAATGTTTTTTAGGTGAAAAAATAAGATTTGGGTGTTAGGTATGGATTTGAGGTGTAAAATCTCGTGTTTTCGATTTGTATCTCGAGGAAAAATAAATAGTTGAATTTTGAAAAAAATCCTGAAAGTGGGACGTAAGGTAAAATTATAGGATTTTGTTCTGTCTATTTTTAATGAAATCTAACCTCATCATTAGATTTAAAATGATTGAAAAATATACTTTAGCCTGTAAACACGCTCAAATGCGAGTCCGAACAGAAAAGTTATAAAATCCTCGATTACCGAGTCAGACCTTGTTAAAATAATGACTTTTTTCTATAGAATTTTTTTTAAAAAATTTGATCATACCATTGGATTCGTAACGAGAAATTATAAACAATAGAATATTTATTTGTTATTTTTGGAGATTAGGAAGTCAAATTATCGTCAAAAACGAAAAAGACGTCAATTTAAGGGTCACATTGGGCTAAAAATGTAAATTTTTGTTATAGATATAATTTATAGAAATTAACTACACCATTAGACCTGAAATAAAAAAATAGACAAAATAGAGTATTTACTCGTTACTTTTGGAGTTTGAATGGTCAAGTTATTGTCGATCGAAATAATAGGCAAAATACTGATTTCGTCCCAAGATTTTATATAAATAAAATTTTTAATTTTTTTTATATTTATCATCATTCTCACGCATCCAAAACCAGAAAATATTTTTTTAAAAAAAATTTATTTTTCTCTCGACTTCCAACTCAGATTTGCTGTGAACAGCCCGTCGTTGACAACCGACGCAGAAGGGAAAAAGTTCTGCAGCCTCAACATCTACAAAACTCACCTAATTTCCTTCCATTTTCTTTTCTTTTTCGTCCTATATCATAAAAAAATAATCGTATATATATACGGGGGTTTCGCAACTTCGACCTCGAATTTCATCCGTTTCAGGATCAAACTGTCTTGCATCACAAAAGGGAGAAAAAATGACGGTATCGAGATCTTCGAAACCATCGGGTTAGATTAAAAAATCAACCATCTCGAAGTTCGAACTACCTCAATTTTCATACCGATTGCTTTGATTTTCATGCACGTGTTTCAATTCCGTCACCTAGAAATTGTAAGAAACTCTCAATTTATATTAGTAATTGTAGATTGTGAAAATTGTATTTAAGATTTTATCAGAAATTAGTTATAGATTTCAAAAATATAGAATTTTATTTCTTTATTTCAAATTCATGCCAGAACTTGTATATTCGATATGTTTAATTGTATTTTATAACAAATTATATGTGGGTAGGATATTTCACCAGGTTATTTCTGTCAGTTGGGTCCTGTGCACCGTTTGGACCCCGTTTTGATCTAAGTTTTGGTACTTGTTCAATGTTATTGATAAAAATGAATTTCATAGTTGAAAAAATGATTTAATATTCAATGAATTCATATTGAGTTGATGAATATCAGAAAGTGGATATTTTGTTTGAGAGATTGAAAATTATAAAAATCGAAAAAATGGAAAAAGGGTATGAAACGGTAAAATGTCAGATTCACACCCGAAGGGTGATGTCTGCATTTTACATTGTTGTGTTGTGTGTAGGTTGGTGAACGGATTTCTAGGGATAATGTTACTGGTTGCATGTTTATTTACTTTCTGTTAGCATGAGGCGCTGTTTACTTTTTTGTTCCGTTATTTGTTTTAGGCCAGGTGGCCACAATTGCAATGTAAGAAAGTGGATATCCATTCTCAACATTGTATTGTTAATTTCTCTTTTATTTCGAAATTAAAATAATATATACATGTAGTTATTTTGTGAGCTGTTAAAGAGTCTGTGAATGCTTGAAGGGATAGTACGTCATATCATCTGAAGTGGTATATTATCTTGGGATGTACGATAGGGACCACCAAGCTCATACGTGGTATGAGATGCGTATGAAAGTGTAGTCACAAGTGGAATTCGGGTTTATTCCTCTCTATCTTTACCAGTGAACTTGTAATGTAAAGGTGGTCGTATACGAATGGTTTGTTTATTTGAGAATCACATGCACACCTGATAAGCATAGACGAAGATGATTAGTCAGTGATAACTAACAATATATAGTAGTCGAACGTTTTGACACATCAAAAAGAGACTCATTGCTTACGGTCACGTCAAACGACCAGTCTGAGCCAGATAAATGGTCCTTCAAGTGTAGTAAACAGCGACCAGCCACAAAATCAGGAACTAATATTTTATTATGAAACATCATGTCCTGACTGGAAGCGATCCAGTCATGAATCCCAACTCTCTAATTCCATTACTCCACCATTATGTATAATGTATCTGTTGTCTTATTTTTATATATAAAATGAAATGCATGTTTAAGTTTCAATTTGATTAATTAGATTTGTATAAAAAGAAAATGCTATAGTGGGTACTGTGGATGGATGTAATATGAGTTTTAAAATGTTTAGTTGCTCATCCCTGGTTATATGTACTAGTTAATCGTAGTTTATTCTGTAAAACTTTGCATAGTTTAAAATGATTCAGTATGTTTATTCATTTATGTTAGGAGAGGTTATTAGTAGAAATTGTTTGCTTCCTTACTAAGTAACCATTGTTACTCACCCTTTCCTTCTCTATTTTTTTAGTTTCAGATTCAGAGCGTGGCGAGGCAAGTATATTGCACAAGTAAGGATCATCTGGTGTCTTAGATAAACAACCAGAGTCTGTCACCTGGTGAGTATTGGGATTATACTCTATTTATCCAAAAGTAATATTGATTTGTGCTTAGCGTAAGGACTTTTGTTAGAATAAGAAATTTTTTAATAATCCCATATATAAATTTCTTATTCCGCACTCTGATCTATCGTACGTTATTAATATATATAGGCTTTCGCTGTTATTATATTTTGTATATATATATGCAAGAAAATGTATGTCGTTTATCAAGTGCAGGTTGAACGCCTTGGAATTCTAACATAAACAGAGGAGAGCATGTCGAAATTTCGAGGCGCCACCTAGTGCCTCGAGATCTGACATGGGATTTTGTGTTAGTGTTTGGCAGGGCACCACATGGGACTTTAGATTAGGATTTTGGGAAGTCTTGGGGAGAGTTTTTGGCCTCTCTTTTCTAGGATTTTTTTTTACCTGCGAATTTAGGTGGTGGAGGCTCCTTTTTAAAAAGCTTTTGGGAGACTAAGGTTTGATTAGGTTTTATCATGTGGGCCCCACTTAAATATATGGGCTACCATTTAAAATTTGGCCCATGGGCTTAATTAATTAATTTTATTCATTTAAAATTTTAATTTGATTTATTAATATTTCATTTTACGTTAATTAATATTCTAATTATTAAATTTAAAATTTTAATTTTTAGGGATTGAAAAATTATTTTTTTGCCCTTAAAGAGGGCTTTTGCGTTTAGAGATTAATTTTTGACATTTTTGAATATTTTGGAATTAGTTTTTCATAAGAATTTTAATGAGAGTATTAGTTTTTTTGTCATTTATGGGTTTTCGACGTGAAATAATCGTGGACCCTATGAGGGGCGTCTTCGTAATTTTGTTCAATTTTGTAAAAATTGACGAAATAATTTATTTGTTATTTTATGTATTCGAAATGATTTTTCTAAATGTAATGTAGGCTCTATGGATGTTTTGATGTTAGGGGTATTTTGATAATTTGATCATTTTTTAGTGATTTTTCTCGTAAAGCTTTTTTTGTTCGAAAATGGTGATTTCTATATTTTTGGTCATATTTTTCTAGCGTATAATTCTTGAAATATATCATTCGAATTTTAAAAACATATCTAGTAACAACAACAAAAATATTAGAATATTCATCCGTCATTGGGAATCGTCGCAATCAAGTTGACGAGTTGATTAATCTGGCGAGTGCGAAAATGGGGTGTCTACAATAATAGATAAGAAAATGCTAGTAATGGTCTATTTCATTGATAAATTCTATCCCTACTTAATAGGATTAAAATTCGTGGTTTACACAGACCATGCTGCTTTGAAGTACCTTATATCTAAGAGAAATGCTAAAGTAAGGTTAATCTGTTAGATTCTATTCTTGCAAGAGTTTGATATTGAGATCCAAGATAAAAAAATATGCAGAAAATGTCGTAATTGATCATCTACCTAGGATTGTTACTGAGTTGTTTAAGAAATCTTTACCCATTTTTGAATCCTTTCCTAATGAGCAACTTATGCAAATCTTCAATTTTAACATTTTGTGGTATGTTGACATTATCAACTACTTAGTTATAGGTCAATTGCCAATCTCAATGACTAAGCAAGAGAAACTCCATCTCCTTTCAAAAGCTAAATGGTATTTCTGGGACGAACCATACTTATTCAAGTATTGTCCTAACCAGATTATTAGACATTGTTTTCCTACCTGTGAGCAAGCCAATATCTTAGAGTTTTATTATAATCATGCTTGCGAAGGGTACTTCAGTGGTAAAAAGACCATTATAAAAATCGTGCAGTGCGATTTTTTTTGGTCGACTATTTTTCGAGATGCCCATGAGTTTAGCAAATCTTGTAGTCAATGTCAGAAACTAGAAAAAAATTTCAAGAGAAATGAAATATCTCAAAACCCTATTTTGATCATCGACATTTTTAACGTTTGGGGCATAGATTTTATGTGACCTTTTCCTGTCTCCTAGGGTTTCCAATATATCCTTATTGCTGTTGATTACGTATTCAAATGGGTAGAAGTTATGGGGTGTAAAACAAATGATTAAAAGGTGATAATCAACTTTGTCAAGGAGACCATCTTAATAAGATTTAGTATTCTGCGAGTTATCATAAATGATGGTGGCTCGCATTTCTACAATAAAATCTTTGCAACATTGATGAGAAAATACTTCATAACTCATAAAATGTGGCGCCCCGCCGAACGCTAACACAAATCCCCATGTCAGATCTCGAGGTATTATGTAGCACCTCGAAATTTCGGCATGGTCTCCTCTATTTATGTTAGCATTCCAAGGCGTTCAACCTGCACCTGATAAACGACATACAATCCTGCATACATATACAAAATATAATACTAGCGGAAGCCTATATAAGTCTAATAACGTACGAATTATCAGAGTGCGGAAGAAGAAAATTTACGGGATTATACAAAATTCCTCACTCTAACATAATTCCTAACACTCAAGACAGAATCCATAAGACTACCTGGAGAAACTGACACCACTAGGGGGTATAGCCCTAATACTTACCAGGTGACGAACTCTGGTTGTCTATCTGACCAACCAGATGATCCTCGCTCTTGTTCTACACTTGTTTCGCCAAGCTTCATATCTGAAACTAAAAAAAATGGAGAAGGAAATGGTGAGTAACAATGGTTACCCAGTAAGGAAACAACAATTTCTGCCAATAACCTCTCCTAACATGAACGAATAAACATACTGAATCATTTTAAAATAAACAAAGTTTTACAGAAGAAAACTACGATTAACTGGTACATATAGCTAGGGATGAGCAACTAAACATTTTAAAACTCACATTACATCGATCAGCAGTACTCACTATAACATTCTCTTTTTATACAAATCTAATTGATCAAATGAAAACAATAAACATGCATTTCATTTTATATATCAAAATAAGCAACAGATACATAATACACGATGGTGGAGTATTGGAATTAGAGAGTTGGGATTCACGACTGGATTGCTCCCAGTCGGGCCATGATGTTACAATTCCTTTCTGGCTTTTAGTTCCTGATTTTGTGGCCGGTCGCTGCCCTTACCACATTTGGTTGACCATTTATCCGGCTCAGGCTGGCCGTTTGACGTGACCGTAAGCAATGGGTCTCTTTTCGATGTGTCAGAACGTTCGACTACTATAGATTGTTAGTGATCACTGACTAATCATCTTCGTCTATGCCTATCAGGCGTACATGTGATTCCCAAAGATACAAACCATTCGTATACGACCACCTTTACATTACAAGTTCACTGGTAAAGATAGAGAGGAATAAATCCGGATTCCAGTTGTGACTCCACTCTCATACGCGTCCCATACCACGTATGAGTTTGGTGGTCCCTACCGTACATCCCAGGATAGTACACTACTCCGGATGATATGATGCACTATCCCTTCAGGTATTCACAAACTCTTTAACAGCTCATAAAATAACTACTTATATATATTATTTTCATTTGAAAACAAAAGAGAAATTAACAATACACGGTTGAGAATAGATATCCAGTTTCCTACCATGCAAGTGTGGCCACCCGGCCTAAAATAAATAACATAACAGAGCGTCTCGCGCTAACAGAAAGTAAATAAACATGCAACCAGTAACATTATCCCTGGATATCCGTTCACCAACCTGCATACAACACAACGTAAAATGCAGACATCACCCCTCGGGTGTGACTCTGACATTTTACCGTTTCATACCCTTTTTCCCTTTTTTCGACTTTTATAGGTTTCAATCTCTTTATAAAATATCCATTTTCTGATATTCATCAACTCAATATGAGTTCGTTGAATATTAAATCACATTTTTCAACTATAGAATTTATTTCTATCAATAATATTAAAAAAAATACAAATTTCATATCAAAACGGGGTCCGAGCAGTGCACAAGACCCAATTTATGGCAATAACCCGTTAAAACACCCTACCCACGTATAATTTATTAAAAATACAATTAAACATATCAAACATGCAATTTCTGACGTGAATTTTTTTAAATAACAAAATAATTCTATATTTTAAAAATACATCCAAATTTTTCGATAAAATCCTAAATGAAATTTTCACAATCTAGATTACTAATAGAAATTGAGAGTTCCTTACAATCACTAGGCGATGGAATTGAAGCACGTGCGCGGAAATCGAGGCGATTGGCACGAAAATCGAGGCGGACCGAACTTCGAAGTGGCTGATTTTCGAAACTGGCTTGGTGGTTTCGAAGATCTCAATGTACTCGTCTCTTCTCCCTTCTACGGCGAAAGACGGTTTGACCTCGAAATCGATGAAAACCGAGGTCGAAGTTACGAAAATCTCCGTATAAAAATACAGCTGATTTTTGACTATACGGGGTGAAAAAGACGAGAAAACGGAAGGAACTTGGGTTATGTAGAGAATGAGGTTGCGGACTTTTCTCCCTTCTGCGTCGGAAAGCGATTTGACCCCAAAACGGACGAAATCCGAGGTCAAAGTTTCGAAATTTCCGTATCCAAATACGGCTGATTTTTGACGATATCGGGTGAAATAGAAAGTGAAATGAAGATAGGTTGGGTGGGTTTTGTAGAGAACGAAGCTGCATACCTTTTTCTCTTCTGCGGCGATCGTCGAAAGTGGACCGTTTACGAGAGATCTGAAGTGGAAAAATCGGAGGAAAAACAAATTTCTTTTTTTTTTTCGTTTTTTTTTTCTCGCACTGTTGGACGAGTGGGGAAGATGTGATTAAAAAAAAAAATTTAATATTATTTATATAATATTTGGGACGAATTCGGTATTTCGCCTATTGTTTTGATCGACGATAACTTGGTCATTCGGTCTTCAAAACTGACAAACGAATACTCTATTTCGCCTAATTTTTCATTCCGGATCTAATGGTATAGTCAATTTCTACAAATTATATCTTCATCAAAAATTTACATTTTTGGCTTGACGTGACCCATAAACTTGATGTCGTTTTCGTTTTTGGCGATAATTCAACTTCCTGATCTCCAAAAATGACAAATAAATAGTCCATCTTGAATAATTTTTCGTTATGAACCCAATGGTGTGATCGAATTTTAAAAATTATTGCTCTAACAAAAAATCACTGTTTTAGCCTGGTCCGACCCGGTAATCGAGGATTTTGCAACTTTTATATTCGGACTCGCATTTGAGCGTGCTTACAGGCTAAACTATGTTTTTCGATCATTTTGAATCTAATGGTGAGGTCAGATTCTATTAAAAATGATCAAAACAAGGTCCCACAGTTTTACCTTAAGTCTCACTTTCAAGATTTTCTTAAAATTCCACTATTTATTTTCCTCGAGATACGAATTAAAAATTCGGGGTGTTACATAAAATTTCAACACCTTACCATCCACAAACCTGTGGACAAGTAGAGATTTCTAATAGGAACATCAAAACCATTTTAGAAAAAATAATCAATATTTCCCGAAAAGATTGGTTTTTGAAATTAAATGATGCATTATGATTATTGAACTGCTTTCAAAACACCAATAGAGATGTCTCCCTACAGGTTAATTTTTTGCAAGGCCTGTCATTTTCTTGTAGAACTTGAGCATCGAGTTTATTGAGCAACAAAGTGCCTCAACTTCGAACTAGATAAAGTCGGTAAACATTACAAGTTACAACTTAATGAATTAGAAGAGATTAGAAATGACTCTTATGATTGTGTTAAACTCTACAAAGAGCATACAAAATTATATCACGACAAATACATTGTTCGACAAAATTTTGAACGTGGTCAATGAATTTTGTTGCATAACAACAAATTCCATTTATTTCTAGGAAAACTCAAATCTCGTTTGACTGGTCTGTTTATCATCCAAACAGTTTACCACCATGGTGCTGTTGACGTTCTTAATCATAAGGATGGATCCACTTTTAAAGTGAATGGCCAACATCTCAAATTGTATCTCAAGTGTGTACCTCTAGAGGAAGTTCTTTTCCTCAATGAATCTATTTATCAAGATTAATAGAGTTTTGTCTGGCTGAAGGCGTTAAACTTAGCGCTTCTGGGAGGTAACCCATTCTTTTTGTTTTTGTTTTTTGTTAGATTTAGAAGTTTTTGGATGAATAATGTAGTTTTTCATTTTAGTTAAGCCTAGAACTTGATCATTTCACTCATTGGGAATAATTACCAGTTCAGAATCAAAGTAGTAGGTTCTAAAAGAAAAAATCATAATTGATCTCATATGTTTAAAGTTGCACAAAACTTAGTAGAAATGAATGGTCAACCCATCGATAGGTTTCCTCTTTGCTGGTCTTCTTCAAATAGTCACCGACGAATCGAAAAGACATACCCGATGCACTCAAGCTCTACGTGCTAAAAAGTGACGAGCTAATCCTTTATCATGTCAAGCGATTTTCTCAGCTACCTTCCCATCCAAAACTATAGGAACTATTAATTTTCTTTCCTTAGATTCTTTATTGTAGCAAATTAGTGTTTATTTCATTAATTTTAGCATTTTAGGATTAGTTTTAGTTTTAGGATTTTCCTTAGATTCAAGGTTATTTTGGAAGTTTCCCATATACCTTAAATTCAAATAACAAGCCCTAATCTCTAACTCATCTTCTCTATTTTTCATTTTCAAATTCTTCTATATCAATAACCCTCAAAGATCTATTTTGCAAATCTATATTCTCCATTGTATTTGTGCAAATATGAAGTGATCAACGCAGTCAGGATCTAATTGCGATCATATCGTAGTTACTGCATTTGCAAATTAATCACCTTCACTGTGTCACAGTCCATATTCACTACGTCGTAGTCATCCTAACACCAATCATCTCTAGATTTTAGACAATTGATCATTTTTTCCTCTTAATTGTACTAGTACCTATGGTTTCATCCAAACGAATTATTTTTGAGGAGTTTGTTTTCGGTCCCTACTTTCAAGGCATTAACGGGTCATGGTTTCGCAAGACCATCGCTAAGCAAGGATGGAGCAATTTGCTCTACATCAGTTTCGAAGTTTATAGTACGGAATTAGTGAGAGAATTTTATACTTTCGTTGTTTCAGGCAATCCTGCCGTTCCGTCGTTTATCATCTGTGGCATCACGCTTGCCATTGGTTTTGAAGATATCAACGTGATTTTAGGCATTATGAAAGTCGAGGATGGAACTTCCCAGACACATCATCCGTTTGAATTTTTTGTCACATGATTGGGTATTGAGTCATAACGCATCAGCAAAAGGAGTAGAGGTTTATTATCAAAAAGTTTTCAAGCTAATCAGTATTTCTGTTGGTTATGGATGACATCTAACATATTAGAGATGCAAAACAATACTTTACTTTTTGCAAAGCACATGTACATCATGTACGCGATCCAAACCAAGGATCTGACTTTTTGCATGTCTCGTCTCATATTAGAAACACTGATCGATGCCTGCGTCAAGCCGAAGAAGGGTCGTTCGCTAGTTTTCTCATACTTAGTCTATCATATTTTTGAAAGACCAATGAGAATACCAATGGTAGTGCTAGCACCCCAAGGCAAGATGGTCAAACTTTTAGAATTTAATGGTTCATTGTCTTTTGCAAAGTGTGCCCCAGATTTATGGAAATCGATACCAGAGCACGAAAGCCCTCATGGTTATGAGCGCCCAAGACACAAATTTGACAAGGTTGGAACAAGTGAACCTAGATCGTCTAGTCTAAATTTTGAGAACACGTCCTTTTTAGATGTTGTCAAATCACATCCCCTGCAAAAGGCATTTACAAAAAATTTCAAGGGGATGGGTAAGTTGAATAGAGGACAAAAGATTTTAGAGCGATGACTCAATACAGCTGAATAACGCGAGAGAATGAGAGAGTTTGAGACAGCCACTCCTAGAAATAGATCTTGAAGGGATTAAATGGTTGAGTAGATGTTTTCATTAGGAGTTTTTATTAGTTTTGCTATTAGGTTTATTTTACCTTGTTAAGTAGTTGTTTTTGTTTTATCTGAATAATGTGATATCCATGTTTTGTTCCAAAAATAGTTTCTGTTTGCA
>NW_028237057.1:0-45225 GCF_017979445.1 Akebia trifoliata
ATTTAGAAAATACCGAAAACTTTTGTAATTATTTGGAAATTTACCCTTATTATAAAGCATGTCCTTAAGAGTCTATATTTTTTATTAGGGGATTTTTTGGTACATATTTTCAAAAAACAAGTCTTTAACGTCATAAGCACTCCCACCCATATTTTATTTTTATGAAACATGAATGAAAGGGTATTCCGGTAATTTACAGTGTATATTAGAGAAGGTTATTCAAGTAATTTCTCAAAAAATAAATAAATTTAACCATTTTCGTTAAATATTTTAATCCCAGAAGGGATATATTACCGATTTGGGAATTAAAACGAATCACTGTTCCATTTTGGTAAATTTTCAATTTTTAGCCATGATTTTGGCAAATCACGATCAATAAATTCACCTAAAACCCATAACAAAATCTTCACCAATTTAATGAATTTAAACCCAAATAAATTCTAAAAGTGGGTATTTAATACCTGATAGCAAGTAACAGTCTGGAAGCATCGAAGCTCTTGACTGAAGTCTGGTAATCCAATCGTGTGGTGGAGAATCCTATTGGTTCCATAATCGTTAGAATTTGGCCCACCAACGATGCAAATCAAAGGGAGATTCTCACTATAAGCTCCAGCAATGGCGTTGATGACGCTGAGGCCACCAACAGTGAAGGTGACGACGCACGCGCCAACGCCACGTGACCGAGCGAAGCCATCCGCGGCGTATCCGGCGTTGAGCTCGTTACAGCAGCCGATGAGGTTAAGTCCTGGCTCGGCTAAGAAGTGATCAAGGAGAATCAGGTTGAAGTCACCAGGAACAGTGAAGACATCTGTGGCGCCAATCTCAACGAGCCGACGAGCGAGGTGGCGACCCAGTGTTGACTCGGGTGTGCCAAAAACGGTTGGTAAGACCGTGTTTTGAATGGCCGAGGCGGTGTACGTGTGGGGTGGGCAACCCAAGTCGTTGCTTGTGGAGATGGTTGTAACAGACGTTTCTATCTTGTTGTCCATCAAAGATCAAACAAAGATTATGGAAAGAAGATTGATGGGTTTTTTTTTTTTTTTTTGAGTTTTAGAGAGGGTTGGTTTTAGAGAGCGAGTGAAGATAAGTAGAAAAAATGGGTAAATTTATAGGGTTTTGTTTGTTTGAAATTTGTGAGTTTGGAAGAAGAATCAAGAAACATTTGGAACTTGTGATCAGTGCGTCTTTTAGTATGGTAATTTTGACATTTGTGAGGGCACTAAAATTAAGTGCCAATAAAAGAGGATTTTTAGAATGTTAGCCAAGAATATATCAACATTGCTGTCTTGTACATGATATACGGTTGGTTCATCAATCACCAAATGTGATGGTGATGATGTTAATTCTTAACTATTGATTATTGATTTAGGTATCTTCTATTGACACACTAACTTTACTTATAACACACTGATCCTTTTAAGTTAAATGATCATCAATATGTAGATTGGTATGTAATAAGTAAAAGTTTGTTTGTCAATAGAAACTTTTTTTTGAATCCTCTAAGTCCTACCAATTGGTAAGGCTATCATTTTTACTAAGGGTCCTTAGGCAGTTGTATCAAAAAATATGATCCGATGCTTCAGGATTGTAGAGATGAAATTATATGAATTTTGAAAAAAAAATGTTATTTTTCATCTTTTAATTTTATATTTTAAGTTTGGAAGTTACGAGAAAGTTCAGTAGTCATCCATTTTCAAAATTTTGAACCTAGTTCAAAAAAAAATTTATTTTATTTTATTTTTAGAGTGAGGGGTTTCAATATTTTTAAAACGACCCTTATTAAGGCTCAAAATCTTACTTACGTTGATAAGGGAAGAGCTTCACTTCCTTTTACTATGTCAGAACATGTGTCTTTCTCAGAAACACATGAAATTTCTTGTATGTAATATGTCAAAATGTGAAATTATAATACAATCCTCCCTTATATGCAGAAAAGTGGGACAAAAACGTGACCCCTTTATTTAGAGATAAATATGATCTTATAAATTCATGTGTTCAAGTAGGATTCACTACTTGTATTTGTAATTTTGTATCTTTTTTTTTCTTTAAAAGTTTTTAGCCTTTTGTTTGAGTTTCTTTCTTCATTGCCTGTTAATGTCAATTAAGTAGGTGGCATGTGCAAACTCACATGTTTAACAAAAATTAGAATTTATAAATGATTTAAAGTTTTATAATTATTTAAAAACAAAAATTAAATAGACTATCTAATTTCTATCATACTTTTATCATTTAATATATTATAAGAAAAATATTGACTGGTATGATTTTGTAGATAAAATAATAAAAAAATATCTTCATTATTTTAGAAAGCTAAAGATTAGGGTATTTTATCAAAATATGCATTGAAAATTGAAAATTTATCAAAATGTTGCATTATTCATCTTAATTCCACAAATGGTTATTTATCATTTCTAAAAATAAATTATTTTATCAAAACGGTAAAGCAATGAACATTGCCTTGATACCAAAAATGTCCTTTTAACATCTTTTTATTTATAAAACACTATACACATCTCTTGTTAAGTAAATAGGTAGAAATATAATTGTTTTTGTACACTGATGTTTTCTTTCAAGATTTTGTTTATTTCATCACTTAAGGTTTTCAAATCTCTATCAAAGTTGAAAATTACCTACAAGACCGTCGAGTGCTGAAATAAATTAAATCTTGAAAGGAAACATTATTATATTAAAATAATTATATTTCTATTTGTTTACTTAAACAAGGGATATGTATATATGTTTTTTTTTTTTTAAATATTAAAAGGACATTTTTTTATATCAAACATTGTTCATTTCAAAATTTACCATTTTGATCAAATAACTTATTTCCTAAAACGATAAATTGTCATTTTTGGAATTAGGATGAAAAGTGCACATTTTTTCAATTTTCCTGTACCGTTTTGATAGTTTTCTCTAAAAACTAGTTCCTGATTATGATTATAGGAGAGAATGATTCAGGTTGAATATAAAAATAGGGGTATTTTCAGTCTTCCCAATTTTGGTGTAAACAAACACGTAATTGGCCATCTCTCATTATAATATAGTAATGAAGATTATCCAATGATCCAAATTAAGAGAGAATTTTGAACTAAGATGAAATTTTCAAATAGAGTTTATATGGTTCTGATCATTATCTATTCATATTGATTTATTTCCAATCTAATGGTAATTATATCTTTTTACAAATGAAAGGGATACAAAATGCTCATTAATAATATCAACAAAGGTAAAACACTAAAAGGCCCATTTTTAAATTTTGTTACAAATACAAAGAAAGTAGTGGTAAGTCGAGCACTTGAAGTGTGGGTTAGGCACAGGTCACAGGTTCGATTCCCTTCTTGGATTTTCTCATGATTTACTAGGGGGATTGTAGTGGTGAGTTGCTGTGGTAGTCCTCCCCAAGATTAGTCGTGGTGCGCACAAGTTGGCCCGGACGCTTAAATAGCAAAAAAAAAAAAAGTGGAAAGAAATCAAAAAGAAAATGTGATCATTTGTTGAAATATTTTTGGGGTGATAAATGACCACTCCAACATGCCATAAGCATTCCTAATTTTAAAAAAATATATATATTTTTTTATATTCTATCTTGTTCTTGAGATTTGAATGATGAAGAAACTAAAATTAAAATTTTGATGGTAAATATTAAAATATTATCATATTGTACAATTAATTGATAAATTATTGATTAATTTATTAATTCATCGATTTAATCGACTAGTCCCTTACTCGGAGAATTTTTTTTAAAAAATCCAAAAATTTTGTAATTATTCATCGACAAACACCATCTAATACCGGAACCTTAAGGGAGGTAATTTTGAGGTACCCTTCATCATGGAGGTTTTGATGAAAAATAGAGATAAGTTCCATGTGTTTTCAAGTTGAATACATATTCCCTGACTTCAGTCTTGCATGAGAGAACAACAGAAAAGGATCACATAACACTCTCATCCATGACAAAAATCCTTCATTATTTTTCTCAAAATCCATTACCTTTAACCTCTAGGATAGCAACTTATTGAATCTCTTCGTGCTTGTCTTCAACCTTAACAGCAAAAATCCTCAATTTTTCTTCCCAAAATTCATTGACTTCAACCTCCACTAAAACCTCGAGGATTCATAGAGATTAAAATATGTTAAATGAATAGTATGGTCATATAAGTTTTAAAATGTAATAATTTCATTTATGATGGATTTTATAATAGGATGATGTGTAGTCATTCTATTATAATGGTATAGTAATATGACATTCCTATTTTATTTTTTTTTATTGCTATTTTTTATGAAGAATCTAGGTGTACAATCGTTCGAATAGGAGGGTAAGATTAAAAGAAGTTTAGGCCTTTGGGTATTTGGTTTCAATTTTAAAGGATATATATATAGATTGAGTTAGGAATCCTTGACTCCTAAGAATGACTCATGAAAAAAAACACATGATCCCAACCATTTAAAATGCAAAATTCAATGGTTGAGATCTATCATCGGGATAAGTATTTATGAGATTTGTGTCATCAAAATACTCATATATCTCAACCATTGGATTTTGTATTTAAAGGGTTGGGATCATGTGTTTTTTTCATGAGTCATTTTTAGGAGTAAATGGATCCCAACCCATATATATAAATGTATATAGACATTTTTGATAACGGGGTATCCTTGCAGAGAGTGGACCGGGCTTGTATTTGAACTTTGCCAAGTCCATAAACCATGGTCTTGTCCAAAGACTAGTCCCAGGACATGTGTAACGCCCGCACATCACACGCACCACTTAAGAATCTAGGTGTAAAATGAGTAGAGTAGAGTTGAAAAGTAAGAAAAAAGTTTAGGTCTTTGGGTATTGGAATAGTCACCTTATTAGTCATATACTTAAAATCACTTGCCTGAATTAAAATAAAGAAAATTCACCGAAAGGTCTACATCTCAACAAAATCAAATAACACTTAAAATTTTGAAAGGAAACATGTAGATTTGAAGAGTAATGTTGAATTGACAAGACGCCCAAACGAATTTTAAAACCATGATATAGGGTGAGTTAAGAGGTCACACAATTTCGAACACATGACCAGTGGGAGAAAACTCAGAGTCACAAATGCAAATTATTATGGGATTGGACTGGCCAGGCTAGTGTATGGTTGGCATTTTAGGCCCTCGTCCAGATGGAAAATTTTGAATCCAGGACCGGGCTGGGAAAGTGGGGGCCCAATTGACAGCCCTACTGACATCTTAATTTCCTCATTTATTCAATTGGTGAGCATTAAAATATTGTTATATTAACCAGTTTGTTGGTGATAATTACTTAAGTTTATTAAGGAATAATTTTTCGTGGTAATTATTTTTGGGTTGGGCTTGGGCTTGGGCCGAGATCAGGTCAGTGGAATGGTGAGAAGGAAACAAAGCATAAAATTAGGATAATCTGAGTTGGTTTACCTGAATATGAGAGAGGGCATCTTCGGTATGTAATTTGGATTTTTATTAGCCACCATTAATATTTCAAATTAAAGCAACAAAAATAAGTAATCCATCAAACTTTTTATTTTTATTTATTTGAGAGAAAAAAGAGAAACTGCATGTAAGGCTGTCCATGGGTGGGCTTGGTTAAGCCTTAACTCAACAGTGAAGGGCCATACCCTAGTCCGACCTGAAACTCTTATCAGGCTAGAATTCGCCAAGCCTCTTGGCTCAGTGCTTATTATTATTATTATTATTAGAGGATAAATAGGAGTTTTAAGATTTCCATTAAAAAAAAAAAAAACTAGAGATTAATTAACCACTTTGTAGAAAGGGAATTGGAAAGATCCTGAGGACATGCTTTGAGAATTTTTTAACTCTTGTAAACAATATCTACCTTAAAAAAATTCTTTTCTAAAGTCACTTTTAAACAACAGATTAGGTCTTCGAAGTTTTAAGACCTAATCCTTCTCCTGGCGTCGCTCTATATTATCTCCTGAAATTTGGAAACTTGTTCTCCGTCAATATTGTGAGATACATTTTTCTTTCTTTTATTTAATATTGATTTTGATCATTTATATTCTTGAAGGTGCCAGCTTCCTAAGTTGGTATAGATTCGGGGTATACCCTCCTGCCTTCACTCGCTAATTACCAAACGTACTAACACCCTTTTTGAGGAGAGGTTGTTATTATCAATACCTCTCCAAAGAGGGAGAGGTCTTGACTCTTGAGTTTAAGCCCTTAGTTGGCCATGTAGAGAAATTGATCCTAATCAAGATGCAAACACACACAAAACGCAAAGATTTTACGTGGTTCCTTCAAGATTGAGGTACGTCCATAGATCACATTGATTTCCCTGAGAGAAAATTTGTAGTTACAGATTACACTCTTTCATCAAAAATATATATATCATCCAAGGAAATATAACTAAGATTTTACATAATACCAATAAAATTATGAAAATACCCTTGGGACACGTGACTTGATTAACAATACCTCCTTGTTAATCAGTACTATCAAGCTCCACAAACCACAACATGCCACCCACATAGATCTATCCCAACTTACCTAACCTGGTGGGGTACCTGCCCCTGCTAGTCAGACCTACTAGTAATAATAGGAAAAACTAAATTTTGGATGAAATTACATAATTAGTTTCAAACCTTAGAAGTTGAAGAAATGTCAATATAACAAATATTGATTGAGATTTGTGTAGTTTTAACTAGTTACATTATGGGTAATTAAAGTATTATACTAGTCAAACCATGGAAAGGGTGAATGACTATTGACATAGGATGATTAAACATATAAGCTATAGATTAAAACGTTAAAGCTGGTAATAGTCGAACCATTGCAAGGATGATGAAAAATGCAATAAGACTATAGAGTCTATATAGACATAGAATGAATAAAAATATAAGTGAGTAAAAATATTGATTTACCAATTTTTAAAGGACAATAGGTTAAGGAAATAAGACAATTAATAACAAAAGTTAACATCTGGTCAGGATAAGAAAGAATTAAAGACTTGAGCCCAAAGTTAAGCGCATTGATAAGAAGTGATTAATTAATCTTCTATACGATATAGATAGAAAATCTCATCTTCAATCAAACTATTTTTCTCTTTCAACCTAGAAACCTAAAAAAAATATTTATTCGTTTTGTTAGATCTTTCTTCGCACAAATAAATGAATAATTGAATCAAAACATTCCCATTAAAATTAATTCAAGCACCATTGGTACAAATATATGAATAATTGAATCAAAATCTTTCCATTTAACTCAATATAGAAAAAATTACAAAAATTCCCATTAAAATTAATTAAACACTGTCAAAATATTGTCAAATGTAGTAAACAAAAATAAATAACTTACATTTCTCTAAACTAATTTTAACTATTAGAATTTATAAATCAGTTATGAATACTTCAACCTTTCATCTTTAATCTTAATGTAGTTTCTCACCTCCTCATACGCTGCATTACCGGTTTCAAATTAAACAGGTTTCTATGATCTCCATTCTCTTCTCCTCCTCTTGATCAAGGCCAGAGGCTGGTGGGAATGACGGACACAAAGTTAACCATGATTTCAATAACAAAGACTGGAATTCCAATGATTTTTAATAGCGTTATCAGTGCAACCATTGAGAAGGGACACGATGGTAGCCCATTTGTTACCATACGTAGTATGTGCTTTTATAATAATAGCATCCTCATTAGGCGTAAACACAATATGGTGAACTATGGGACTTAGTCGATTAAAGCACCGTAATCTACCGATTTGCCCGATCTACCTGGAATACCTAAACTTATGAGTGACCAATTACGCGGTCCTTGTTGTTGCACCAACTTTCTTAGCTTTGTGTCCTCGTGTGGATTCCATGACCCATCATTCCCTTCGAACGTTGTTTCAAATTCTACAACATTTTTCTTTAAGATCTTTTGAAACAATTTTCACATACATATACTTACTCTTTACCATCAAAGTCAGAAAAACAGATTAGTTATTTACCAGAGAAACCGTTTCTTTTTCTCTATCGATAAACCCTAATCTATGCACCGTGTCGACGAGACTCATGAATGAAGTTGAAGAGGTTTTAATTGATAACTTCCCCTTAAACCCTAACCTATGCACCAGGCTTGTTGACGACAAAGTTGAGGAAGTTTTAATCTAGGGACAATGACCTCAAAGACCTATTTTTTGAAAATATGAACGAAAACGTCCCTTCTAAAAAATAAAATATGGACTCTAGAATACTATTTTTATCAAATATTAGTATAAAAAGAAAGCGAAAATACCATAATTATCTTTTCGACAATATTTTAGATTTAAAGAAACGTGTTTATTTGAGAATATTTGTGGTACTGCTATGTTTTAAAATTAATGACAAGCTCCTTGACTATGGTCGTATTACCAATGAAAAAAGAAATCCTTTTTTCCTTTTTTCCTTTTTCCAAAACTTGTAATTTTTAACTCACATTCGCATAAATGATGATGATGATGATGACTACAACAAAGATGATGATGGAGATGAGTATGGTCATCATCATTAAACTGATTTGATCTACGTAAGTTAGATTTATTAAAATATATAAATAATTTTCAATAATTAAAACATAATTTTAAAATTCGACTTGAATGTTCATCGAATTGATTCAAGTAAAAAATTAGCAAACTTATGAGTCAAATAAAATTATATTGAATTTATGAATAACTTTTAATAAATAAAAATATTTATATTTTAATTTTCCCATAAATATTAATAACCAAATAAATTGGTCTCTATTTTTTTTTTTAGATCAAACCACTTTGTAAAGTTTTTTTTTTTTTTTTTTTTTGAAAGATTATCTGGGTTAAAGTAGACCCAAACCAGACACCAACAAGCTACAACCTTAGGTAAGGCATACCCCTACTATATTGATCAAGGATAGACAAAAGATCAATCAGAAAAGAATTTTTTTTTGAAAAGTATAACATATTGACAAAGAAGAATTAAAATCTAGCTCAATACAACCCACGTTAGCAAGGAGAGGCGTAATGAAGTCAACGACCCTGTTAGCTTTTCTAAAAATGTGGTAGAATGAAACTTCTTGGAAACTGGTAAGAAGTTTTCTAATCGAAATGACAAGGTGAGTAATATGCTAAGGAGTGTCCAACCTTCATTGAGTATGTTTACAATAGCCAAAGAGTACGATTGCACTAGCACCTTTCTACAATTATTCACAACGACCAAGTGAAGCCCCTTGAGCATACCTTGATGCTTATGATGAATGACAGATTTCGAATGATCACAACCCGGAATAACAACCTGAACAATGCCCTCATGGTCTCGAATTATGGCTCCAAAACCCCCTCTAAGTGTGGAGAAGGCACCATTAGTGTTAAGAGCCCCATACTCTTGGCTCCAGCTTATTCCAAGTGCAAAACCTCCTTTTGTACACGAATGAAATTTGAAAGTCCCAAGCATTAAAGAAAGATCTGTTGAAATTCGAGTTTTCAAGGCCATCCATCTCACCTTCAAATTTGATCCAAATGTCTTCCAAAATATTGTTAAAAACAAAAGGAGGGTTTCTTGAACTTATTTTGATAGATGCGATTGCATCTTTCCCTCCACAAATGGTACACAAACGCACACAAAAGCTACTTTCTTGATCTTATGGATGATCGAGTTCCCTTTGAAATTAGTGGCTGCCCAAGACACCTCCTCATCCCAGTTGCCAAGCATTCTACTGGTACAACACCTCTTCAAGATCTCAACCCAAATAGCTCTCGTAAAAGGGCAAAAGCTGAATAGATGGTTAGTGTCTTCAATGTGGCTTCTATACAATCTACATGTTGCCTCAACTTTAATCCCCCAATCATGGAGATTCTTCAAAGTTTTGAGTCTACCCTTTAGAGCAAGCCACAAAATAAAGTTTTGCCTCGAAATGTTGGATTTGTGCCAAACCAAGTGTGTCCAAACCAGACTTGACGAGGGGATTCAGGAATCTCTTATAGCTGAATACACAGTGAACTTACCATTAGCATTGTCCTTCCAGATAATTCTATCATCAGCTTCAGCATGGATAGGAACCTGATCAAAAATTTGGGAGATATCGAGCATGAGACTTTCTCTACCAATTGAAATATGCCACTGGCCATTATCAATGAGGGCAACCACTTTGGCTGAAGGGCCTATTCTGGAGTCATAAGCAAGCTCCTCAAAGAACCTCAATTTAAGAATGCCTAAGGGGTGCCAAGAGTCCTCCCAAATCTTAGTGGATCTCCCATTGCCAATCAGGTGAGTGATGTTGGGTAGGACTATCTCCTTGACCTTAAGAATTTTTTGCCAGCTCCGAGAAGCATCAAAAAGGGTTTTAATAGTCCAAAAGTTATTTCCTTTAATAAGAGTGGATTTAACCCATCTTAGCCAGAGGGAATCATGGTTAGAAGAGATCATCTAGACAAAATGAGCAATGGCATCAGCATTCCAATGGGCTATGCTAACTAAACCTTGACCTCCTTCAGATAAAGACTTGCACACATCGTTCCAACACACCGCACTATTCTTCTTCTGACTATCCAGCCCAGCCCAAAGGAATCCAGTACACAACCTCTCAATTTCCTTGACAACCTTAGAAGGAAGAATAAAACAATTGCACCAATGTACATTTATGCTAAGGAGCATCGATCTGATCAACTCCAACCTCCCAGCATAAGAGAGGAATCTCCCTTTCCAAGAATTGATTATCAAGGACAGTCTGTCAATGAGAGGATTTTCAATTTCTATAGGAAAGTCTATTAGATTAAAAGAGGGAAACCCAAGTATCTTACAGGGAGAGTGTCATTTTCAAATCCTAGGATGTTAGCCATGTCATCCTCCAAACCTCCATTAAAACCCACAAGAAAGATAGAGCTTTTGTCAATGTTAACTTCCAAGCCCGTAAGGAGAGAAAACTCATTGAGAACAAAATTGATAGCCACAACACTCTTCCTATTACCCTTGAAGAAGATAAGGAGGTCATCGGCGAAACATAAGTGAGTGATCTTTTGAGACTTGCATCTAGGGTGGAAATCGAATTGCCCATGTTTGACCCTCTCGCAAAAAAGTGGATTGAGAATCCCCATGACAAGCACAAACAAGTAAGGAGATAGGGGGTCTCCCTGTCTTAGCCCTCTCTTCTTTTCAAACCAGCTTAAAAAGGACCCATTAAAGGAAATGGTGTAGGAAACACTTGAAATGCATTTTAGGACCCCATTGGATGAATCTAATAGGGAATTTGAATGCAACCACGATGGCCTCAACTGCTTTCCAATCCACTATATCATAAGCCTTCTTAAGGTCTACTTTGACTGCTCACCTAGGACTCATTTTCTTTCGGTAGTAATTTCTGATTGGCTCATGAGCGATGAGGATGTTATCTGAGATTTTCCAACCTCTGATGAAAGCTGATTGGTTCAGACCCACTAACTTGTGCATGACCTGGCTGATCCTGTTGGTTAGTACTTTAGAGATAATTTTATATAAAACATTGGAACAAGAAACAGGCCTAAAGTTAGTTAACCCCATAGGCAATTCAACTTAAGGAATTAAGATATAGTCATTGCATTAGTCTCCTTGAGCCTATTGCCACTCCTAAAAAAACTTCTTATAGCCTTAAGAAGATCAGATTTTTATAGAGATGTAAAAAGGGTATTTCAGATTTTTATATCAAACTACTTTGTAAATCAATTATATTGATTTTTTTTCTCAAACCACTTTGTAAAGTTGTTAAAAGGTTTTTTTTTGTCGATTAATGGGGGGTTAGGCAGACCCCCAACCAAAAAAATATGATTGTACCCTATCATAGGCATGACCAAAAACATCCTTACATATAATGTCTACCAGCTACTGAGGTAGGTCCCTATCCTCAAACATAACTCTGCCTAAAGAAGGAAGGAGTGAAGCAAGAAAGTTGACAGTTTTTTTGCATTCTCTATAGCAGAAGGTAGGGGTGCAACTTAATTCGGTTCAAACCGAGAACCGAACCAAACCATGGAATTTGAATTGGTTTGGTTCGGTTTATACTTATATCGGTTCGATTTTGGATTTTAAAAATAAAAAACAGATAAATTCGGTTCGGTTCTCGATTCAAATAATATAAAAAACCGAACCAACCCGAAAACCGAACCAATATATATATATATATATAGAGAGAGAGAGAGACGAGGGTTCGAACAGTTGGGTTTGTTAAAAATGAAAAATGAAAATATATATATAGATATATATATATATATATATATATATATATATATTCATTTTTCATTTTTAACAAAACCAAACTGTTCGAACCCTCGTCTCTCTCCCATCTCTGCTACAAGCTTCCAGCGGTTGCCACCTGCTACCACCGGCTAAAACCCCTTATCACTCTCTCTCTCTCTCTCTCTCTCTCTCTCCGCGAGCAGCTGCCACCAACTAAAACCAAACCCTCACTGTCATCTCTACGACCGGCTACCATCGACTAAGCTCCTCATCTCTCACGTCTCTACAAGCGACTACTGCTGGCTAAAATCAAACCCTCACATCGTCTCTACGACCGGCTACGAGCGACTGCGACCGGCTGATCTCTTTCTTGCGACTGCGAACTGCAACAGATTCCTCTCTCTCTTTCTCTCTCTCCGACTGCGGCTGTGATTTACGACCAAACCATGGAACCGAAGTAAGGTTGGTTTGGATTGGTTTGGTTTTAGAACAATTCGATTCGGTTATGGTTCTCATACGATGGAACCGATCTTGATCGGTTCGATTCTGATTTTGCTCTAATCCGGACCAATCCGAACCAAGTTGCACCCCTAGCAGAAGGTGAACTTAATTTTTGGAAAGTAGCTCCCTTTCATCTAAATGGATTTTACCAATCTTTCCTCTCTCCATAGGACTAGTCCCTCCCCCTTAATGCATTTGATAGCTACTTTAAATTCAGCTCTGACTTCTAGTACTTAGAAGTTTTCCTCTTTTGCCATTATCATTCCCTTGAGAATTGCTTAAAGCTCATGGTATAAAATTGTTCCTCATTAGTTTTGCTCCGCTAGAACTTTCACCATCTTGCCACTACTATCTCTGATAATAGCCCCTACTCCTCCCCTGTCACCTTTTAGAAATCCATCGGTATTAAACAAAAAACAATGTTCTGAGGGCTTGGTCTAACTACATTTCAATGGCATTCTGACTATGTATTTAGGGGCTAGGTTCCACGAGTCCATAAAGGCTCTAGAAGATGGGTTGTCTTTCACAGAGGCTTCGATGCATTGGAATCTCATTCGAATATCTCTAAATATCATTATCTCTACAAGTTTAGAGGGGTTGTAGTTGTTTTGGAAGATCTTCCTACATCGCTCAGCCCACACATAGTGAATGAAAGCATTGAATGACAATTTTTTAGTGACCGCCTGAAGAGTTTTTCCTTTGAAATTGTTGCTTCATCACTTGACCTCTCATCTTCAGTCTTTGTTTGATTGTGGTATGTTGGATTTTCTTAGCATTCTTTGCCGCAAGTCATAGGAGAAATTATATGCCAAAAATAAGTGATCCTCTAATTCAAAATGGTTTCTACAAAAGTAATAGCACTAGTTCTGAATGACCACCCTAACCTTAAACATGTCTTGGATTTTTAGTCCTTTGCTAAGGCAAAGCCATGCAGTTGCACTAGGCCGTTTGATGTTGTTAGGAAACCAAACTAAGTTGTGCAATCTAACTTGAGGTCTGGTCTCTTTAAGGGATTTAAAAGCAAACTTCATGGAATACGTCCCATTAAGATCAACTGTCCAGATGACTCTATTTGACTCTGAGCAGTCGAGGTCCATGATTTTGATTTGATCCCATATCCCTCCTAACAAGGTAGTTAGGTGGGCAGGAAGGTGCCACTTGCCTCCTCTAATCAAATTGTTGACCCTAGCCTCGCTGTGAAGTCTGGTGTCATAGGAGTTTCCTTGCTACATCACTCCTTCAACAGTCCATAGGTCATGTCATATATAGGTGTTATTGCCATCCCCGATTCTATGAATGATCATGTCTTTGGTTTCCCCTCTCATCTGCAACAGTTTTTTCCATATCCACAACGCATTATCGGGGATACCATAGTCCAGAAGTGGTCTTCTCTAATTAGATTCTTTTGGATCAATTCCATCCAAATGTTTTTCCTATTCGAGACATTATCTCACACTTGTCTAGTAATACCCACTTTGTTTTGAGTACCGAGTCATGAAATCCCAATCCACTTTCATCTCTTCCCCTAATCATTCTCTTCTAGCTCACACTGTGCATCTTATTCCCCATTTTCGGTCCTATCCATAAGAAACAAGCATATATTCTTTCAGTACCTTTTTGAGGAGCATTAATATGCTAGACCAATAGATTTGCATACTGCATATCATTGATTTGATGAGTTTCATCCTTATAAACAAGAAAAAGTTGGCTTTCTAGGATTTGATCCTACTAGTTATTTTGGTAATAACAGGCTCGCAATTAACAACATTGAGTCTTGTTGAGATGAAGGGCAAACCAAGATACTTAATGATCAGGGTCAAAAAATCGTTTCTAGAGTCCAAATTATATAGACTTTATCAATGAATTGAACACTAAATCTTCTCATTAGACATAAAGCATGGTTAGTTCATATTTATTCTCGTTTTCAATTTAATTATGTATTTCGAAAATTTACATGTTACAGAAATTATTCATGACGTTTCAAGGCAAATCAGAAAAATCCGAAGTTAACATTTGATCCAGGATCCAAAATAAGACTGTGGACTAAAATTCAAGTCAATTGACCAAAATTTTACTGCGATGCCATGGTCAATGGCGATGGCGCGCTCAACGAAGAAAGTCAAGCTTCAAAATTTGTACTGAAGGTTGACGGTTGAAAGACATTCATATTGAAGTAGAACTTTACTCTTTTTGTAATCACGGGATATTTTCGAAATCCTAATTACCCAAGAAATCCTAATCTATTTTCTCTATAAATAGGAGACCAAACTAAAGGACATCTCATCTCCGAATTCTCCAATCTCACTCGAAGATCAACTTCTATTCTTTTAGTTTAGATTTTTATTTTTTATTTCTTAGTTTTACGAAAATTGTAAGGAGGCTCTGCTGGTTTCAAGTCAAGCAATAAAGATATTTTATTTCTCTCATCTCTATTTTTCCTTTCATGTTTTCTTTATTTTATACTTTATTGTTCTTGCGATGATTGTTGGCTAAATCTCCATTAGATCGGTTGAGGAAGTCAGAGCAAGATTTGTCAGTGTTTTGATTGTTCTTGAAATTACTTCATAACTTTATTGTGATAATATTAGATTTATATTATTAGATTAACCATTGAATGTTTCTCAAAGTTTTGATGATTTTTTTTATAAATTCAAAAAGAATCATGTTTTATAGAGAATAGTCAATATTTATCTAATAATCTCGACATGAGTTATTGAGATAACGTAGGCATTTGTTATTATGTTGAATATTAAATGTTTCTCATAATTTTGATGGATTCTTTCTTTGATAAGTTCAAGAAGAACCATGCTTCACAGAGAACAATTCATGTTTATCTAATAATTTTTTCTAAATTATTGTATTCTTTTGATCTAGTTTATATTATAACTATTTGATTTTTCAATCCACAAACATTAACTTTGTTTAGTAAACCAAAATAAGAAGAAAACTAGAATTCACTAATAAAACTTGTAAAAGTGGATCCAATTGATCTACACTTCTCTTTCATATTTTTTTAGTTTTTATTTTAATAGTTTAATTTAGATAAATCTCTTTCAAAAATTATTTTTAATCGGTTACATAAACTTGAATTGGATTGAAAGTAAAAATTATTTGGATTAACGTTGTCTTTGTGGTTTGACCCTTACTTGCCAAGTTTTTCTTTTGCTCTTTATTTTATTATCATCTACAACTCGAACACTTAACAGGAAGAGTAGCTTTAGCGATTTGAAGGTTTGTGGAGATTATTTTTCTTACTTGGTTGTTAATCCCAGCACAATAAAGCTTGTTTTTATTCAAGTTCATCTTCAGCCCTGTGATGTTGTTGAACCATTCCATAGCTTCTTTGATGGCATTTGCAGATTTGGTACTCCCTTTGAAGAATAACAACAAGCCGTCAACGAAAATCAAGTGGTTAACTTTGGGGTCTCTATAGTTGTCCAAATCCAACTTCCCTTTATTGGGCAAATCTTGGAGTTTTTGGCTGAAAGCAGTACCATCACAAGCACAAAAAGATATGGGGATAAACCCTTGACAGATACCTCTCTTGCCTGAAAAGTATCTTTTCAAGTTTCCGTTAATAGCTATCGAGTACATAGGGGATGAGATGCACCCCATATCCAGGCTATAAAATTCTCTAGAAATTTCATTAACTCCAAACAGTGGATGGTTGCCTCCTAGGGCAACTAAATTGTAAACCTTCATCAAGTCAACCTTTGCAACACTTCTGGGGGGATTTTTCATTCTATAAAGGTTTCTAACCAATTTGTGGGATAGCATTAGGTTGTCTCTGATTGACCTCCCTTAGATGAATGTTGATTGGTAAGGGCTCACTATCTCATTCAGAGTGCCTTTGAGTCAGTTGGCTAGAATCTTAGAGATGCACTTATATATCACATTGCAACATGCTATGGGTTTGTACTCTTCTAAGGAGATAGACCAATCAGTTTTAGGGACAAGAGTTATTGTTGTAGCATTAACTTCCCTTACCAACTTTTCCCTCTGAAAGTAATACTTGATAGCAACCACCACATCTCTTTTGACTATGTCCCACGACTTCTAGAAGAAAGTAACAGAGTATCCATCAGGACCAGGGGCTTTGTCCCCATCTATGGAGAACATAACTAATCTGATTTCCTTTTCATTCACATGTTTGATTAGCTCATTTCCAGAGGCTTCATCGATTTTCTTCAACTACAACTCATGGTTGTCTATAGAACTATCAGATCTGGTTTTAGATAGATTTTTCTCCTTCTCTAGGTCTTCCTTTCCCTCCACCCAATCTCCATTTCTAGCTTTAATTGAGGAAATTTTATTTTTTGCTCTTCCAACTATCAAAGACTTATGGAAGAAAATTGTGTTAGATTCTCCAAGCTTAAGCCAATTTACTCTTGATTGTTGTCTAGTTGTTGCTTCTGCTCTTCTAACTCTCTCTTGGTAGCTCTTGGTTATACCTCTCTCTTGTTCAGCAAGTTCCTATTTCAGAGGCTGCTCTTGAGCTTCTTTTTGGGCTTTCTCTAGCTACTCATAGACCTTCATAGAGGCATTCTTGTCTTCTTCAAAGTGGAAGGAACTCCACGACTTTAAAGTAACTTTTAGCCTTTTGAGCTTGTGAACAACTCTGAACATTAGGTTACGTCTCACATCTTCCTCCCAACTCCTACCCATTATATCAAGGAACCTTCTATCCTCAGCCCAGAAATTGAAGAACTTGAAGGGTTTCAGCCTCAATCTTTCTTCAGTTTCGAGAGACACAGACATGGGGCTGTGGTCTAAAATCCCTGACGGGTGGAATTCAGCTTCAAAACTCTCAAAAGCTTCTAGCCAATTTATGTTGGTCATCACTCTATCGAGCTTAGAAAGAATCCTTCTATTGTCCTATTTATTACACCTAGTTAAATGGCATCCCTCAGCTTTAAAGTCCATTAGACATGTCTTTTGGAGGCACTCTTTCAGGTCCTGTACATCAAACCTCAACACTATCCTCCCCATATCTTCTCCCGAGTTGAGGTAATTGAGTTGAAATCTCCCATAACCAGCTAGGGGCTGTTCGTATGGTCTATTATGCATTCTAGCTCTCTCCACACACTTTTTCCTTTCTTGCTTATCATTGTGCCCATATATCATTGTTAGAAGGAATTGGTACCCCTCTATGTGTTTCCCTTATAAAGTTATCATTTGGTCGGATTTGAAAACTAGGTTCATATTAATCACAATGTTGTTCCACCCCACCCAAATTCTACCCTTCAAGGCAGTATTGTAATTCTCTTCCATCTCCCAATCTTGCTACACTCTTCTCGAGACAGCATCTCTATTAATCTCTCTTACTTTGGTCTCCACAATTTCTATAACATCGATATGATTCTTCTTAATGAAAATCCTCATCTCTTGATGCTTCAGATGATCATTAAGCCCTCGAATGTTCCACGTGGCGCACTTCATTGGGTAACCTATGTGTCATCTTCCTCTTTTACCCCCTTTTCCACTTACCCCTCTTTATTCTTGCCTTGTTTATTCATAACTTTTATTGCCTCATTTATCTACAGTAAGGATAGTAGTTTATGAGTTTTCTTCATGGTTACTTCATCCACTTGGAACTTGTTAAAGTCCTTATTGCCCCATTGCTAGATTTCAGTACTTGTGTTATCATCCTCCTCTTGAAACGCTAGGAATTTATTTGGTGGTGGAGTTTAAAAGGGTGTGTGGTTGTTGTGTCTGCTGGTGTTGTCCCCCCTCAATTCAAAACCAACTCTTTCTTCCTTTGCTTCTATTGTACCCTTCTGTTTCAAAAGTTTTATTTATGTTGTTATTTCCTTCTATCTCAACTTTTTTGCTTGATTTCCCAATCATTTTTGCTCTATACCCTGCTTGAACTGGTTTGTCCCACTTCATGCCCTACTGGTAGGAGTTTTCTCCTTCTGTTATCACACCTCCCTTCCCCCTTTGAATGCCTTCATATCTTAGTGTTGTACCTGACTGGTCAGATCTAGTGTTTCAATTGTGTTTTGTGGTGACTATTGTCTCCTTCTCTACTCCTGAATCTGATTTTGTTTTATCTAGTTTCTCTTGTTCAGAATTTAATCCTTGCTCGTCTCTCTTGGCAGCTATAGCAGATAGGGGCAATGTCCTTCCACGTGCCCAAATGTGCAACATGTTGGACACCTAGGAGGCATTCAATTGTACTCTAAGGCTACTTTCGCATGTACATTATCCTCCACTTCTACGTAAATCTTGTTTGGGATTTCCTTGTCAGCATAGATTTCCACACAGACCCTTGCATAAGATAACCTCAGTTGACCTTCCGTAGCACTATCCTTAAATAGAGATTTTCCTATCGAGCTAGTTATAAATCCTAAGGTATTAAGGTGCCAAAACTAATTTGGTAGATCATGGAGTTTGATCCAGACAGGGTCGGAAGCAGATTCCAATATTTTCAGCTCAATTGTGTGTCCATTCCTTTAATATCATCAGCCTTCCTACCACAAACCAAGGACCTTGCAGTAGTGCTTTGGTTCTGTCTTCTTTAGCTCCAAATTTAAAAAAGTACATTTTGTTGTCCTTCGAAAAATTGCAACATTCCCTCTTGGTTTTCACAGTTTGTTTATAGCATTCTTCACTATAGCATACGAGAACTTATGCCCCAAGAAGTGACCCACCAGACTCCCTTTCCATTCATCTTCTCTTTTTCGTAGCATTTCTTTTAAGCAAGAGATTACTCTCAAGGACCTTAGGGTTAAAGGTTAGCTTTTCTTGACCTCTAGTTGAAGCTTTTGCATTTTGAACAGGGTCTAAAAAGTCATTTCTAGAGCCCTACTTTATCAATAAATTAAACATTAAATCCCCTCATTAGACATAATGCACAGTTAGTCCATAATAATTCTTATTTTCAATTTAATTATGTATTTCGGAATTAATTACTGTTATTATTTACGCATAACAGGAATTATTTACGAAGTTTCGAGGCGAATTGAGAAAATTTGAAATTACCATTATGATCCAGGATCCAAAACAAGACCATGGACCAAAATTCAAGTCAATTGACCAAAACTTTATCGCGGCACCATGGTCAATGGCGATGGTGCGGTCAACGAAAAAAGTCAAGCCTCGAAATTTGTACTGAAGCTTAGCGGCTGAAAGACATTTGTATTAAAATAGGGCTTTGGTATTTTTGTAATCATGGAATATTTTTGAAACCCTAATTACCCAACAAACCCTTATCTGGTCTCTTTATAAATAGGAGACCAGACTAAAGGACATGTGCTCTCCAATCTCCCCCGGAGGAATCTCCCATCTCTCATCTCACTAGAGATCAACTTCTCTTTTTTTATTCTTTTAATTTTAGGTTTTTATTTTATGTTTCTTAGTTTTACAAAAGTTGTAATGAGACTCTACCGATTTCAAGTCAAGAAGTAATAAAGATATTTTCTTTATCTTATCTCTGATTTTTCTTTTCATGTTTTGTTTACTTTATTTTTGTTTTATTGTTCTTGGGATGACTGTTGGCTAAATCTCTGGTAGATCAGTTGAAAAAATCGGAGCAAGACTTTGTTAGTGTTTTGATTGTCTCATAAGGGCTTAATAGTTTTATTGTGATAATGTTGGTCATTTATAATTAAGTTGAACATTGAGTTTTTATATTTTTAAGTTTTTATTTCAGTAGTTTATTTTAGATAAATATTTCTCAAAAACTATTTTTAATCGTTTCTATAAACTTGAATTGGATTGGAAGTAAAAAATACTTTGGATTAACATTGTCTTTGTGATTCGACCCTTGCTTGCCAAGGTTTTTCATTGTTTTTATTTTATCATCATCTACAGCTCGAACACATTTGTCTCTACCAATTCTGCCCAAGACAGGGGTTTTGCCTTGCCCTAAGCTCTAGGAGTATTGCCCAAAAAAGATGGGCTTTCTGATTGAATCAATCTAGGAACAACATGTATTCTCTGGGTCTGTTCTTCATTTTTGGGACTCAACCTGACCACATTACCTAGTTCTGGTTCATCACCTTGGTATATTGTTAGTTGGGTTTCTGGCACTCCTTCGACATCATTTAGTAAGGTGGTTATTGGAGACCTCCTGGTCACAGTACTCCTGATTGGGTCCTCTATGGGTGGCCACCCCCTACTCTCTCAGGCATTTCATCAAGCACTCGTTGGGGACATCTCCCTGTTGTTTCCTCACCCAGTGGCTTCACTAGATTCCTCATCTCCAGGATTTCCATTTGACTGCCAGGAGAGTGGCCAATCCCCCTTCTTCCTTTCCCTCCAGCATAACTGTTACTTATACCAGGCCCTCTGTTGCTACCTCCTCATCTTGGATGAAGGTTGACTCCTTCCATGTTGACTAGTTCAACATCTCACCGCTGTTGAACAAAACATCGACTCACTCTCCTATATATTCTCCAATGTCATTGTTAGCTGGCATGTTTTCTATTTTCTATTGGTCTTTCCAACATCACTGTTTTCTGTTTTGTCTCATTTTATGTTTTGTATGTTATAAAATTAAAATATTTTTATACATATTGGCTCTTTTAAGTTTTTAAAAGACTTAAGACTTGAATGGATTGTGTTCTTTATTAGGGGACTATTTGGTAACATATTCTCAATAAAGAGTCCTTCAAGGTTATTGTTCCTAATTTATAACTTCCCCTTATATAGTGTATCTCATATCGAGGTTTTCTCAAAATATTTTGCGTATGAAAGTGAAATTGAACTAAACCACCCAGCCGCCCAAGCAATTGAAAGTTAGATGACAAAACTTTTTTTTAAGAAAGTTCGATTTGACCAAGGATGCCCAAACTATAGGTGTTAATGAGTACCCATTTAACTGAAACCAAATCAGAATTGGAATCGAAAACCTTGGTTCCGGTTCTCTTTTTATTGGAATAGATTAGAGTCGGACCTAAAATGGAATCGACCCAATAGGAACCATTAGGTTCTATACAATAGGCACCTGCGGGTACCTGAAACCGATTTATTTTGCCATTTCTTTCTATACTATAAATGATTTAAGGTATTTTTTATTTTAAAATAAATGCATATTATATAAAAATTTTCAATTTTTCATATAAATTATCGATTGGAGCTTAAAATGAATTAATCTTCTAAACATTTATTACTTTAACTTTAAAAAAAATTATTTTTGAAAAAAAAAAAAAAAACCATTAATTTGTATCTTTAGTATTACAAATTATAGCTAAATTAATAATTTTGTTGATAATATGTTAATTTTTTATAAAGAAAAAAAAAATTATAATGATTTGAAATACTTTTTTTGTCATTCAATTTTTGAGAACCAAAACCAATGGGGAACCGTGATTTTTGATAGTTCGGGCTCCACATATTTTGGAACCAACAAGAACCAGAACCGAACTAAATATAATGATTATGGTTCTACGTTCATCAGGAACTGAACCGAACCAAACAAAAATCGACCCATTGACACCCCTTGTCCAAACCCTCAACCTAAGTGTTAAATTGAGTTATTTGAACCAAAGCTCAACTCATGTTCTAGATAACTCGGTCCATGCCTGCCCATTAAGCTACCAAAGCCTAATCCTAGATCCATACTGTCTTTTAATGGGCTTGGTCTGGATAATCTAGGCCTACATTCAGATCAGTCTATTGGCTCATGGGTGGATTTTTTTACACTCGTGGTCCAGCTAATTAAGTTGTTAATGAATCAGATGTGATAAAAAAAAATCTGATCCACAGTGATCATATTTGATAACTTATCAGATAGGTTTGGAACTACCATGCCCCACCCAAATAAAATGTGAGGAAGAATGTAAATTATATTTGTTTAAACACATGAAGTACATATTTTTTATCCAAACATTGAGATCTACTTAATCCAATTACTTTCTGATTGATTGATCCTAATCAACCTAAACAAGATTCATTGTCCACAAACCGCTAATCTGTGGAACTTAGGCCACTACTTCAATCTTACACCCAAAAAAATGTGCGAAAAAATTTATAGCCACGAAGAGAATTGCATTTGCCACTACTTCAATCATACACCCAAAAAAATGTGCGAAAAAGTTTATAGCCACGAAGAGAATTGCATTAGCTAAATGATGGTGTATGATAGCATAGACCATGTGTTCTAGATCTAATTCTCCACAAAAGTAAAACCAAATCAAAGCCAAAATGGGTTGTTCTTGCACACCGGTAAAACTGAATTCAAAAACATTACTAACAAGTATCGTCTATATTATCATTTTCTCCAACGGACATTAATTGGATTGAATATAGAAATGTCTGAATCTTTATAAAATCGAATTTGACAAGGATTCAAAAAAAAAAAAAATTTATTATCTAAAATTGAATATGGTATCTGAAAATATTGAATAATATATTTCATTATATCCTTTGAAATATATTATTGTGAACAAATTTTAAATATATTATTAACATAAAACTGAATTACATTTAAAATTTGCTAATTAAAAATAATATATTTCATGTTAATTTTCTTATTAATATTTTTTAGATGATTATTTTGGGATTTAATATGAAATTTGGATTTGAAATATTTATGATATAAGAACATGAAGACTTAACCTATCTTAAAAAACAACATACAAAATAAACTGTTTACCAAAAAAATTGGGTAACTGGCTATATTTAACCCTAGATCTGATCTTGTACATCAATGATGTTGGGTTTGGTGATATTAAATCACCACAATCTTTTGTTTCTTGAGGTGATGGGCTTTTCGGCTTTTCCACTTATATGGGGGTATTTTGGGTACGGTTTTTCATTAGTTTAAGAGAAATAAAATGGGTCCCTAAATGGTAGTTATGATCCATAAAATGGATTCCTTTAAAAGGGGTTTTTCTCTTTTTTTTAGAGGGTGTGAGAAACATTGAGTCTCTATGTGGGTATTCTTCCCTTGTAAAACCTAGATGCTCAAGATTATTGAGTGTGATCTTCACATTGCAATCATAAGCTTGTGACAATGGGAGTAAGATCGATTTCTTGTTTGGATTTTTACTAGAGTTGGGTGTAGAGATTTGGTGGTTTCACCAAAGAGTTGAAAATAAATATAAATCTCCATTCTAATAATTTCTTACTGGAGTAGTGAATTTCTATTTATAAATTTACTAGTGGATTTCTACTTGTGGGTGAACTACATATATCTTGCGCCTTGATTGTGTTCATTTCACTTTTACTTGTATTTGGTTATTGGAATTGATTGACTTATTGTTAAAAGGGATTAATTTCAATAATCAGGTTTCGTATGTGACTTAGGATCTTGTCATAACAAACGAAACCGAAAAATTGAAAAATGAACTCAAAAGTACTTTTTTTTTTTTTTTTTGTGATGCTTAGACTTGATATTGAACTTCTATACCAAGATGAAAGCCAACTGCTATTCAATTTCAATGGTATTATGGGTTCGGCAATGAATATTTCATAGGTCAAAAAGCATCTAAGTTTAAATTTTGTTAGTTTTATGTCAATCTATAAAAACAAATTTGTAACTGGTTATATTTAAGCCTTGTACATGAACCAAACCAAAAAAAAAAATGAATACATTTTCTCTCTTCGCTAATTAAACACATTTTTGTCCTAACTATTTAAGCTTAGATGTGATATTGATTTTCTAGTCAATGTTCATTACTGTTCAATTTCGATCGTGTTCTAGAGTCGGCAGTGAATCTAGGTTAGAAAGTAACTAAATTTAAAATTTATTAGTTTTATGTTAATCTATGAAACAAATTTTGTTAGTTTTATGTTTATGTATGAAACAAATTTTAGAAACTATAGATGGTAATATATAATAGGATTTTATTACAGTTTTGTAAATAGAATATAATAATCAGACGGTTAAGATGATTCACTTGTTATTTACTGATAGAGTATTTTAGAAAGAGAGTCTAACTAGCCTTACTAAATAAGGTCCTTAGGATCACCTTCTAGCATCCAAAAATATGATCCAATGCTTCAAGGTTGTAAAGGACAAAATTCAACTTCAAAAAAAACAAGTAATTTTTCATTGTTGAATTTTAATTTTCAGTTTGGGGGTTAGGTGGAAGTCCAGTAGCCATCCATTTTGAAAACCTTGGATCAAGTTAAATTTTTATTTTTTTTGTAATCTAAGTTTTTTTTTTTTTTATAAAACTTAGAGTGCTGTCGTATTAGATTGCTGATGTGGTAATCCATTTAAGCAAAACTACCCTTAGTAAGGCTTAAAATCTTACTATATTAATATCGAAAGTGTTTCATTTAGAGAGATGCTCTTATGGATCCTTAAAACTAGGGTTTGTTTGGCCCTAAAGAGGTGACCTATTGGATCTAATTGGCTATGCTCGAATCAGGCCTTAAAATGTCATGGAAGGGGGGGGCGTGTTCAAGTTAATTTTCAAATTCTATAAATAATTAAATTTATGTAATTTTAGAAATCCTTTGGTGTCTGTTTAGATTTTGTTTCTCATCAGATTAGGGATCCCTATCCCACTTGGAAAAAAGTTATTCAGGAAAGTAAGTTTATTAATTATTTATAATATATTTTAATTTTCTTTTTCTTTTTCTTTTTTTTTTTTGTTAGAAAATCATTCATACATATTGTTAAACCCTAGCATAGTTTGGATTGGAAATTTTTTAACCTACCTATATAGGCAAAAGATCAAGATCCTACCATGGTTTTTAAACTTGGTATCTCGTCTAGTCTCGGACAAGTTTGAGACGTCTTGTGAAATAAATCAAAAGGTTGAATGTGAGTCGTAAATCTCAGTTAGAAAATGACTTTGTGAGTTGGTCTCGTTCAGTTCTGATACCCAATTAACTCGGACGATACTTCTTGATCTTGGACGAATTTAAAAATCATGGATCCTACGCTTTAGTTTATGGATGAGTTCGGTAGATTTACACTCTTAGCAAAAATATGTATTTTACTCTCATTTGAATTGTATATTTGATCAAAATTACAAACCTAAGTTATAGCTACACAGTAACACCATTAACTCAGAATGAATTTGAAATATGTATTTTACTCTCATTTGAATTGTATATTTGATCGACAATCACAAACCCAAGTTATAGCTACACAGTAACACCATTAACTCCGAATGAATTTGAAAATGATAGTTTCGTGTCTTTTAGTTTGTACGTCTCCCTCTCACAACAGGAGTAGAACACACATGACAATCAGTTGCAGCAATTCAATCACAAACGTCAAAAGAACCCAAAATGAATGAGAAATAGTGATAGCGACTGACTACTATTACCTCGATTTACCAAGTAGAGATGACGGATATGGTTGAAATGGGAAAACAGCAACTAATTTGTGAATCTTTTTTCTTGATATGTCTATCAGTTGAAAATCAAGTATTTCGGCTGGTCGCATTCACATGTTTGTTGATTCTAAAAATCCTACAAAAGCAATCAATGAGATAGCTTCATATACTTTTCCTTATTACTAAGTGGTGCCCACAACATACACCAAGTTGTGCGGACCACTTTTTCAATAATGAGATTAACAAGTTTTGTTTGGATTGTGAGAAATGAAGAGAAAATAAATTCATTAAAAAAAAAAAATAAAGAGAAGAAATTCAGTTTTTTTCCATCTTATTTGATTTAACAGTAAAAAATTTTAACTTTGGAGAGGAAAAAAAAAATTATAATTTTTAATATTTTTATTAGTCATGAACATTTTTTTTCTCTTCGATTTGGAGAGAAAAAAAAAAACAAGAGATTATCTCTCTCCAATATTATTCTTTTCTTTTTCTTTTCTCTGAATCGGAACATGCCTAGAGAGAAAAAATTTAGGCAGATTTACCAAAACATGCACAACTTTTCATTTATTTCCCAAAACAGTACACTGTAGCAATTAATTCCGAAAACGGTAAATTTACCGTTTTCGGAATTAATTTTTTTTACCAAAACTGTAAAAACAGTAAAATGTATTTTTTTATACCAAAAATACACTTTTTTATTTTTTGACTGAAATTACAAAAATAAAATTGATTTCGGTAAAAAAAAAATTATAAATATATATGATTGATGGATTACCGAAAGAGAGTGAATCTTTTTAGTTGGATTTTCATTTTTTTAAGGTTAAAATTGTAAATATATATGTAAAACAAAAAAAGGGTATTTTCGGTATAAAAAAAATATTTTACTGTTTTTACCGTTTTGGTAAAAAATATTAATTCCGAAAACGGTAATTTACCGTTTTCGGAATTAATTGCTACAGTGTACCATTTTCGGAATTAATTTCGAAAACTCTACCGTTTTGGTAAATTATTCAAAAATTTATATGTATCAAATTTGTAAGGATTTTTCTATCTTTTTTATGTGCTAATTCATTTAGCTAACTTTGGATTTGATTTTGTAATTCATCATTTTAGAACTAACTTATTCCATAATTTGTTTCTTTCTTATTAGTTGACTTAGATTGTTAGTTTAGGTAAACCTTAGAGAAGGAAATATTAACAAGTAGTCATGCATTAGATTATAATGGATCTATAAAATAGATTTGGAAAGAATAACAAATATTGTTTCTTTGGATTCTGAAAATGAAAAGAATGTTAAAGAGTGAATTTCTAAAACAATTGTAACTTGTAAGTAATAAGTTAGTCAAGAGTTTGATGGTGGGCCTACATATATAATTCAAAACAGGCAATTGACATGAGTAACTTAATATTAAGGGAAATTTACTTAAAAAACCTTGATGGAGGGAGTTCTTTTGAATGTTCCTAAGTTTTAGGACCTCTCTAAATAGTTCATTTAGCAAAAAATTTATTTCTAATCAGTCCTTGAATTTCATTTCCCACATTTCTCATGATTGAATGTCCTAACTGTTCAAAATCACTATTTTCATTTAAAATAAGTGGATTTTTAGCATTTCAATCGAGTTTCAGAGACTCCATTACGTCAAAAAAGGTTTTTTTTTTTTTTTTTCAAGGATTTTTTCAAACATTTTTGAAGACGTATATAAAAAAAACTTAGATTTTCTCATTTTTTCTTTGTTTTTGGAAGAAATTCGATCAAGAATGGTTCTTTTGGTTTGAAACCATTTAAACAAGTCGTTATCTCAAGTTTTTAGTTGATTTTTCCACCTCGTATTTTAGTCAAAAAACTTGAAAATCGAAAATAGGTGGATTTGATGAGTGTCAAGTTCACCACTTTTTATTGTCAAGTTTGACAATAAATAAAAAGGGGTTAGTTCAATGATAATTAAATAAAAAGTGGTGAGTTCACCAATAATGAGGTGACATTAAGAAATTAAAATTTACTAAACGGACGATCAAACTATCATCCAAAACTTCCGGACTATTTAAAAAGAAAATCCCTCCGCTAGAGTCCTGTAAGTAATTTTTCCTAACATTAAAAATTCTAAAAATTAAATAAAAAATAATTATAGATTAGTAATCTTTAATGTGTGTAAATCCAGTTTAGAACAGGAAAAACCATCTATTAAACTAACGACGTACTCACCTGTAACTGAAAAGAAAGGTGCATTTGGAGATGACATTTTAATCTTATCTCTTAACATTATCGTAAGACTATTCAATAATGGCGGCGGTTCATGGGACATATGTAAAAACAATGGATTTTCAAAATATGGGTTAGAGGTATTGGATTGAGCTAATTTTTTTTGCAAGGATGGTCAGTATGATGAGAAGATCATCCTTACAAAAGATAGCTCAATCTGAAACTTCTAAATCCATCAAAAGTGATTTACAAATTATTGGCAAAAAATCGACGGTCCACATTCTAAATCACTTTTAATGGGGTTAGAAGTTTCAGATTGGACTGATTGTTTTTTCTGATAATCTTCCCATCATAGAGATCATCCTCACAAAAAATCAGCTCAATCCGAAACTTCTAACCCATATTTTGTAAATTTCTTAATGTTAGATTGTTTTTACATATGTTTTTTCATATATCCCTTGATCCGTTCCCTTCAATAATGAATGAAAAGATATTACTGTAGGTCTGTTGTAATTTTTATGTCGACATTATAAAAATAAAAAATTTAACAAATTAAAAAGTACTTATTTTAATAAAGTAAAGCAATAACTGGATTAAAAATATAAGATATAATATAATGTTCTAATTGATAACACTTCTTACCAAAGTATTTTCGGGCTTTTGTCTCACTTTTCTTTCAGACGTTTAAGTTCATTTACGAACAAATTTTGTGAATGTTTGAAGAACTAAAACAACCATTATTTTCTAAATCAAATATTTGTCAAATTAATGGAATCCTAGAGCAATTTGTTAGTATCAACTTACAATTATTATTGTTATTATTTTTATTTTTTTTGATAAATTCAACTTACAATTATTAAAGAATTAAAAAGAATATAATGCTGATTTTTATAAAAATGGTAATAGTAAATAAGTATTTCTATAGGTTCACTATCAAATTATCTTCGCTAATATAATGAGAGAAGGTTGAATAAGTGTTTGTTGACAACAAATTTTAAATTCTTAAAAGAGAAATTTACTTTGCAAATATACATGTAGCATTTTTATTACAAAAGCTCCCTTCCTTTAACAAATTAAGTAACAAGTCTTGGAGTGGAACCTACAATTTTTAAAAAGATTAAATATCTTAAATAATCTCAATTTTTAAATTAATATTTGTTATATCCTCTCTCCTCTGAATATCCACTCTCTCCAAACGAGGGTATTTAGGTATTTAATCCTTTTAAAAGATAAGGATCCCACCTGAAAGTTTGTTAAGTAGGACAAACAATTTTCTTACTGAATTAGTATAAAAAAAAAAATTTTGATCGCATCAATATGCAGCATTCAAAAACATATATTATTTGAGTAAAAAAATATCTTTTTAACCTTCATTATTATAATGAGATAAACGTCAAATGCATATTAAACATGACTTTAATTAATATTATAAATTATAAGAATACCATTACATATCTATGTCAATGACACAAAAGAGATGTTAAATTAATGGATATGGATGAAATATAATGAAATAAGTCACTTTTTACTCTTCTAGAACTTTCAACTTTAATATTTTTCTTCTAAGTAAGACTGTAATCAGCCTCTATTGAACATGATCAAACCATCTCGATCAAGTATTTCTTTCAATTTATTGCCTGTTGGAGTGAATCTTACTTTTGCTTGGATTTATGTTAGGAGGCGACAGATTTTTTTCACTGACTATCAATTTAATTGGGACCGGCAACATAGTGTAAAGGAAGCATTATGCTAAGTCTTTTTTTTATTTTATTTTTATTTTGACTAAAGCTGGAGTGACACAAGGGAGGACACATCGGACACAGTGGCACGCACATTATCGTAGATGCCTTCTATTCGTATTCGTATCTCGCAGAATAGTATCTACGGTTACGTGAGGGCAGATGACTCTTTTATATTTTTTTTGGTAAGCTGGACTTGAACTCGCAACCTCAAAGTGTCTTTGCAATGTGTCAAACCAACTGAGCTATGGTCTAAACTCATATTGGCAAAGTTTTTTTACCTCTATTTCCCAAACATGGACATAATGAAATTAGAAATATTCATTATTTTGAACTCCCTCTTGGCTTCCAAATGGGCCGTATGTCAGCATGGGCTTGAGGCCCTTAAAATCAATGGAATAGGCCCAAGTCCAAGATAATATTAGATGATCCATACCCTCATGTTTAGATTGGTTATTTATTTATTTATTTTGGGGGTGGGGGGTGATTTTATGGAATAAGTGTTGAAATTGATGAATTATTGGAAAGTATAGAAGTAGAGAGAGCCCATAAGCATGGATTTAATTCAGTATTTTGATATACAAGAGGAAGAAGGATCATGAACTTAAAACCAATACCCAAAATATTTAATTGAAAGAAAAATCCAATAAAAGTGAGCAAAGCCAATGAAAATTAACGTTGAGACTTCAAACAGATAAGTGGGAATAATGTGATGGCAACAACATCCTCTGTCTCTTGCTTGAAAGTCCACACATGGATGTAGTTGAAGATGAAGCAACTCTACTCAAAACCACTTTTAAAGACTGCTTGAGAGAGCTTAAGCACACACTCTCTTCCTTATCTTTAGTACAAAGGATCATAACACTTGTAACTCTCCCACCCATTGTAGCCATTTCTGCTCTTACTGTTCTTAGCTTTAAGCCTTTGAGGGCTCGAATTATATCGGTAAACAATTCTGGTCGATCATCACAACAAACAGAAACCTTGAGAAAGATTCTATCTTTGTTGTTGTTGGTGGTGGTGGTGGTGGTGGTGGGATCTACACTCCCCTCGTGACAATCAACGGTTACTTGGTCGACTTCAGTTGGAATTGTGAAAATTTTGCCTATCTCAACTGCTTTTCTCTTTAGCTCCTTTACATGATCAACCACACAACCTAGCAAAGCAGCTTTGTCCATCTGCATTAAGAAGATAAATTTAGCTCAATTGGGATATTTAATTAATTGTATATTTCAGATCATTGTGGTTGTAGTTCCCTCCTTTGAATTTTTCCCATTAAGGTTGAAATTCCTTTTATGAGATTCCTAATGGAAAGTGGACATAGAACTCATTGCAAAAGGATATGTATAGACTGAGGAATTAATAGATTGATTAAAAGAAGACCAAAACAAAGGGTAAATGTGTGTCCTAACTTTCGGAGGTCATAACTTTTTTGCAATTGTGGCTCTGAATCACTATTATTGCATACGCACGTGTAGCAATTGTGCATTTTTCAATAAAACTTTCCCCTTAAAGAAAATTTTCGTTTTAACGATTTTAGCAAGTTTTTAGATTTCATTTCTTTTTAGAATGTATTTGTTATTAATTTTAAGATTGTTAGAAGTGTTTTGAGTTGAATTAGGAATTGTATTATTTTTGGAAAGTTTTCTATTTTGAGTATGCTTGGGATTTTTTATTCTATAAATTGACAACTCGATCTAATAGTTTAAAGGTAGCTTTTAATTAATAAAATTCAGATCGAAGAAGATTTTCTTTTTCTTTTCCAAGTGCTTGGTATTCTATGTGAATCAATAAGTTTTTGATGTCCAATTGTTTGATATTCTTTTGAGAATCAAAAGATTAATTGGAAGACTTTTCATCAACCTACATCAAAATCGGTTCTCAAAAGATCTAAATCTGCTACGAAGAACTAAATTTAATCATGAGTGTTGGAGCATCTTAAAATCTAGAAATTGAATTATCATGAATCAAGAACGGAAACCCAATTCTAGAACCGATGCCACACATTAATTAGAGTATTTGGGTAACTAGGCCCTAAAATTCAATACATCAGCCAAATCGATTAGTCTTGATGTATCAAATTGATCTGATTTTTTCACCATAAACCATCGAAAAGGCGGTTCGTTGATTGATCTAGTGGGGTTGATTCAATCATACCAATTCTTCATCAGAATGAATGAAATAGCAAAAAATAATTGAGTTACGAGTTAACTCGTTAACTCATTAACTCATTAAGGATAACACCCTATTGAGGACCACAGCATTCTACTACATGGGAATCCTTAAGGGCACAACTCAGCATTTTTGTTCATCCATGAACATAGTCCAACTTCTTAAGTTTTGGCAGTTTAAAGTTTGGTAAAATTAAGAGATCAATTGCCTTTTTTGTACTATTTCAGTTACTAAATTGTTTAACACAATCAAAAGGGATCTATACAAATTAGGCAATCTCTAGCTTTAACACTGAGTTCAATTATCCGAGTCAACAATTGAGTAACCCAAATTGAGAATTACAAGAAAAAAAAAAAAAAATAGCTGAAAGAGAGAGAGAGAGAGAGATGGTTTACCTTATCAGACTCGGGAATTAATTGTCTAAGAGTGGACAGATGTGAGTTAATTCTCTCCCTACGCCGCTTCTCGGCTTCACTATGGCTCTTAGAAGCGGCAGTAGCTCGGTCTTCGGCCACCCCTTCAACCGATGTAGACGAAGAAGGAAAGCCATGAACGTGGAACGAAGACGAAGAAGAGCCGTGATGAGGCGGCCATGAAGGGATAAAGGAACCTCTGTTAAGTCCTTGATGAGGATGATGATAGTGAAACAATTGTGCCTCTTGAGGCCAAGCAGGAACGAAGTAATTCTCCATGAACAACAGCTACAACTCCTCAAATTCTTACTTTCTTCACCATATTGGCATCTAAATAGTACACCACAGTGTGCTGACAAAACTACAAAAGCAATTACATTAGTGGAGGTTGGGGGAGGTAGAGCTGTTTGGCAATAAAGTTTAAGTTGCACGGCTTTGATTTATTACTCATATGTATTATATATATATTTGTGTCGGCCATGATTCGCGAATTACATGAGCGCTTTTGTAAATAATAATGTAATCCATGGATAGTGAAATCTAATAAAGACTGAGGTTTGTAATTGGTGGGACAGTTAAAAGTTTGTTACCAAACAAACGTTGACAAGCTATGGTGCTAAGTTTTCAATTGGTTAGCTGACTATGGATGTGATAAGTACCATTCCCTAATTTGGACAAATGAATCTCATGATCTTGCGTTTTGGATGATTCATGCATAGTTAATGTGGGCTTTTTTATCAGCTCAACCATAGGGCTATGTTGCTTCCTTGTTGGCTCTAATAGCGGTGATGTTGGGCCTCTCTTGACTTCGTGTTTCTTCCTACCAAAAAATGTTCTGACGATCAAGTTATTAAAAAAAATTAATATAATATTTATTTAGAATAGTGAAGATTACATACTATTATCTATTTATAGTCAAGCGGTCTCTGATCATAATGCATGTCAATCTAATCATATTGTTTGACAGAATTTGGACACGTTATCATGGAGGCATTGTTGTGTGGATCACGAAATGCTAGGTCGCATGCAATCTAGGTCAATGTTACATGCTTGAGGTGGTGGATGGATCAAGGTCTTTTCAACCTACGAATGGTAAATAGCATGACCTTAGTGAATCATTGAATGGGTATGTAGGTATTTCGATCCAAGTGATAATGTGCTTGTGTGGTCCCTTTGAGGCTTCTTGATCATGCCTTAATAGTCGGTCTTTCTGACACAACACTCCCAATAAATCCACTCATGCACTTAGTACTATATATATCATCTACTTTAGGTCACGCATGCTAATTTTTCCTCTCTCCCATGGCAATGTACTTGTTGTAAAAAGTAAGAAAGTATTCTCGCATCAAATTAGATGAGAGAGCAAGGAAACAAATTAGTCCAAAAATTTTAAAAGAGTGAAAGAAATAATCAAAAGGACATAGATTGAAATAGTGAAAGTGGAATTGAACAACACTTTCAATAAGTGAATGTGTGACTTTGGATAGAATGGAATGGAGGTACATGATTCTCTTAGCCAATTCCCAATTGGGATAAGGCTTTGATGATGTGGACCATTGAGGATGATGTTCCCTTCCCCCTAAATTGCATCATGACAAGACACATATTGCCTAAAGATCCATTTTGAACATGGGGGCGGGGGGGGGGGGGGGGGGGAATTACTCTCGTTCATGAAAAATAATCAAGTGTAGAATAGAAGTATTATCTCAAGAAGGGATAGGATCCTCTCCATGAGATGAATTCAGGATCATTCGTCAGGATATTTTGTCTCCTTAATCATGAGGATGTTAATAAGAATATCAATAATTTAACTTAAGCATCTGAGACTCTTTGATAGATATAATACCAATATTTGACAATGATGAAGATATTGGAATTGGGACACAAGAAAAAATCACTCCATGCTAACATAGTCAAGTCCAACCAAACCCAAAAGCAACTTGGGTTCTAAGTGATAAAACCAAAACCGACCCAAAACCAATAAATCTCTACTTGGTAAGAAAAATCAATTTAATCGGATCAAGGATCCGGTTTAGCCCAATGGGTCATTTCAAATCTACCAAAATTTTGGGCCCTCTCTAACTGGAACCACACATTTTATTGCTTTTCTTTTCTATTTTGTCAACATTCATTTACTTGTATGATTTGACACACTTGCACAAACAAAATGGATAGACTGGTTCGATTACAATCACGATATAAATCTCGAGGTGGGCGCCAAAGTCCTAATCATTGATGCGACCATTGATCAACCACTTCTTTTGGATTTTTTTTTCTTTGTGCATTATTGGTGCTCGTAAGTCATAATATACTTCCCTAACTTCTCTCTAAATGGGACCCATTTTTGCAGCTTTTATGGGTCCCACTTCTTTCAACCCAATCAAAATGCATCAATGGTTGGGTGTCAATTGACCTCTCCACTCACTCGCTCTTCCCTTTTTCATTGGATGATCAAAGTAGCAATTCTATCCTAGAACGGAACAATGACATCCTTGTATTTAGCCAATAAATGTCATACGGAGGATTTAATTATCCCAATCAACATCTTAGACATCATTATTCTATATATGTAATAAATTGGATTAATAGATAGGCTACAATTAAAAAAAAATTATATCAAATTAGTAACATTTAAGTACCCAAAAAAATTATCCTAAAGGTTGAAATAGTTGAGTTGAACTGATTTTTGGTAGAGTCGGAGGAAGTCTCGAATCACGTTGGCAAACTCATTGCCTGCCCTCAGAGATCATTCCAGCTTGACCTAGTCAATTTGAACTCGGTCAAGTTCTAAAATTGTAATCAGAAAAAAGTAATTGGAGCACATTACGAGATAGAAGCAAGACATCGTGATTAGTTTGTCCAAGTTGCAAGATTTTCGAGAGTAAATAGGAAGTAATTTATATGTCTGCATGTACATGTGGTCATGGAATGAGATGGTATGCTACAAAAAAATTTCTATTGCCGCACCAAACCTCAAAAGAGGGGATATTTGGGATGTATATTATTCTCATGTCATTTGGAGTCTATACCCTCCTCCCACACCTCAATACATGCCATGTAAGTTACATTATTCCAAGAAACTTATGAAAAGGAGATATTTTAGGCGATGTGTATTGAAGTTTGGGAGGATGGTTTCAATCCTCCACCCTAGGTGTATAGACTCTTCCCCATTCTCGGAAAAAAAAAATTGAGTTGTGATAATATGACGCCCCCTTTTGCCAAACACCCCCCTATGACCTTATTATAGAATCATAAATCATTTGTCTCGGGATACGTAGAATCATAAATCTTTTTCTTATTTATCCCAAGGCAAATGACCTACGGTTCTGTGATGGGGGCATTTATCAGAGGAGAGTGTCATGTTATCATGGTTTAAAAAATAATAATAATCAAAATCACCCTTGAGACCACCAAATGTTAATGAATTAACAGTGTATAAGGGATTAGTGGTTCAAATTAGGTTGACATTGGGATTACTTCAAGAGACTCCTTCTAGTATTTATAGCCTTGTGAGGGGAACATGAGGCAGGGGTGCATCCACCGTGCCTGATGGAGTCATTTCATGAATATACCCACCGATGTCGTATGTCAACGACTTCACATGTAGTCCCACAGAATTATACGTAGGTCCGCATGACAGTCATGTCAATGTATCTAGTATTGCATGGCAATGTGGGCTCTCTTCATTGATTGGTCATCGTCCCAGTCAGCATCAATATCATCTTCCTACGATCTGATTGGTGTGCCAAATGACAATGTTTTTCATAGGATGTGTAAATTAGCAAAGTTGGACCACTTAATGGCATCCTTCGGTGGCGTATGTGGGCCTAGAAACACGCATGTTCGGAACCATCAAATATTTATCCATAGTGAAGACTGCATCCCTCATGCCAAGTGGAGTCATTTCATGACTATACCCACCAATGTCGTATATATGTCGACGACGATGGCAGACGTAGTCCTCCATAATTGTACATCCATAATATGATAGTCGATGTCAATATGTTTAGTGTTGTATTTTGTGTTGCCCGGATCCTAGAAATGTGCCTCTCTTCATTAATCCATTAATGTCCCAATCAGCGTCGATGTCATCTGCTTTTGATATGAGTTGGCATGCCAACTGACAATGCTGTTTGTAGGTTGTCCAAGTCAGCAAAATTGGACCACTTGATGATGGCGTCCTAGTTGGAGGCACCATCTTAAACCAAAACACATGGACCTTAGAAACTCCCATGTTTGGAAAAGCCATCAACCCCCACCCAACATTCATCCTTGAGAACCAAAATTGAATCCCACCTCATACGACAAAAACCTCTCTTTCTCCCTCTAGTCTCTGCAACTATTCTTCCCCTCCTCTTTTTGGCTCTCTCTTAGTATTTGTCATAGATAAATTTTCACATTTATCATTATCGTAACACATGCCACCTTGGGATATGAGTCAAATACAAATAAGGTAAATAGTTTCAAGTGTTGTCACATCATCCCAAAATATGTAAAAATATGTGATTTTTTATTTGAACCACATTTGCTACATTGTGAGTGCCTTGGGCGTTGGAAAATCTTTTCTAAATACATCTTTAGTGCCTGAAGAGCTCGGATCGAGAAGAAAATCAAGACCAAATACACATTACAAATCTTCAAGGGGCATTGTGCACAAAATTTTTGCATCTACAATATTCTTTCAGGATTTCTAACTTACTAGAACATATAGATATTTGGTCAATTTTATTCTTATTTAATGTGGTGTTTAATTACATTTATTGGTTTGTTACAAGTAAAATTTGGTGTGGCAAAAAACTTATACAATGCTTACCCATGTGGAGTGTTGTTTGATAACATACATGTAATACTTATTGCATATATAGGACTCATCAATCAATGTTGTAATTAAACAATCATGGGCCCATTAGTGTAAATATATCTCAGCTGCAATAGTTCCACTAGCAAAGGCTGTCGTGGATCAAAATGAAGGCCACATTTTATGGATGAGAAATCATTGGTGTAAATTTGTCGTGCCCCCACCCCCCACCATAAACGGATCGGGGTAGGGGCATATAATAAATTAGGAAAAAAAATAGGAAAATTAGGTAATACACTCTTTATACGAGATTTTATTGATAAATGTCGTTAAATTTTTATGGCGACATAATAATCCAATTAATAATAATAAAAAATTCAACTGAACACCACTCATCTTAGGAAAAGATTTAAACTACGCAATATATCATTTCTCATCTCTATTACCTTACTTGAATTTTCCAACGACTATTACGATGCACTCTGATAATCTGTGACAACGAATAGTATATTAGTTATTTAGAAGATTTAATATTTTGTGGTGAAGTATTTTGTTTCGTTCATCAAGAAGATAAGTTATTTATCAAAATTTATGTTGTGATCTTAACAATGTGTAAATTTGCATCCGAGTATCTGTTTAATAATTATTTTATATGCATTTTGTGTATTTTGAGAACATCTATCCAATAGAGAATTCATTGCTTTATAATTTAAAAAAAAATTAAAGATGTGAATTCAATGCTTTTTGAATTATTGCAAACTCATCACTGCATACATTTTCAATCAAAAGTTGTGCTCTATATATGATCAAAAATGGATGTTGTCGTTTCTAAACCCAAATAATGATAATAATAAAAAATAAATAACAACAAATTCATTACTTTAAAAAGGATAAATTTCCAATTAATTACAAAAGTTTTCAATATTTTTGAAATGTTTAATGTTGACAAAGTCATCACGTTAAATTGACAATTTGATAATATTTTATCAACATTACAGGGTAGTTGGGTCAACATTAGCAACATTTCGGAAATGCCCAAAACTTCGGTAATTATTTGGAAATTTACCCTTTAAAAAAAGGAGGTGTATTCAACATTTTATATTGAAGAAAGCAGCAAATTTATAATTTTTTAGGATGTAACTTTTGGAGATCCATATTATTATTTATAAATTTTGGATATCTCGCAAAAATCTATTTAATGGAAATTTTGCTATTTTCAAAAAGTGAAGAATTTGTTGATTTATGTATTTAAAAGAAGATGATTCATCAATGGATAAACATTCACAAGTTAGCCAAAATGCATATATGATAATAGTCAACAGATATCGAAATCAAAAGTTAAACCTTAATTAAGATTAGAATTGGATTTCAACCCTCTCTTTAATGTCAAACCAAGAAGTCATTGCTTTTTTTTTCATTTGATAATGGGTGAATTCATTGCTTTTTTGTTTTAAAGTGGCAAAATCCAACCTTAATTTTAATCAAATTATGATTTTTTTTTTATCCAAGGGTCTGCTTGGTTATTAGTAATAAATGAATTTTGAGAATCTCGCAAAAATCTATTCAGCCACAAATTCATTGTTTTTAAAACAATAAAACAACAAATTTGCAGTTTTTGAAAATCAGAAAAAACCAATAGTTCCAAAGGTAGTGAATTTGCCGCTAGATAGATATTCATATGATACCTTGAATTCATATAATAAAAATAATAGCCAAACTGACCCTTGATCAAAAATTATGTTCTAATTATGATTGATAAGGGTTAGATTTTAACACTTTTAAGCAAAACAACAATAACGAATTCAACACTAAAAGCATAATAATATCAAATTCAGTGCGCTTTTTATTTAAATGTAGAATTACAACCTTGCTTCTTTTCTTTTTTTTTATTTGGTTATTTGTTTAGATGTTATTAGGTTTGCATTTAGAGTATCTCGTGAAGACTTACTTGAGGCAAATTTGTTACAAGTAGCAAACTCGATGTTTTATATGTTTAAAAGTAACAAATTTGAGTTCATGATGTAACTTTTGATAAATAACTTACTTTTTTGAAGAATAAGATACATGGCTTCAATGAAAAATTAAATCTTCAAGATGATGAATATGCGATTAGCCGTCACAAATTGTTGAATTCTTGTAATAGTCTTTAGAAAACGTCGGTAAGATAAAACAAATAAATAAATATTAAGAAGGGTTATATTTTAAATCTTTTCTCAAGATAAAAGGGCATTTAGTTTAAAAAAACTAACTAAATGAATTATTAAATTGTAGCTCAAAAATTAGGAGGCATTAGCAGGGTGTTTTATGTAATTTAAAAAAAAAAAAATCTAAAATATTCATTTTTTGAGAGTATCTAGATAATCTCCTTCATAATTTCCTTTCTTATGGATCCATGTTTACAAACTATAGATCGCCTGGGAATCTGACCAGAAAGAGAAACTTTTTAAAATATTCACAAAGATGGCCTTCAAAGCTCTCTTCTTAGTTCTTATTAAATGATGGTTAAATGCTGCTAAACTTAATTAGTGTTAATATGAACTAGACATCATTTTAGTTTTACCCGTTGTCGGTTTATATTAGACTATGTTTGATCAACTGTTAGCAAATAATTGGACTTTAATCGACTGAACTAACAAATTAGTACCATAGACCCTATACAGCCCATCAGATCATATTGATATCCCTTCAACACAACATAAATCATCGAAAGGATCTCGAAGACCCACCAAATCCAAGATCTTTGAGAAAGTAGATTCTTATTCGAAGAGTTCATAACCGCATGCATAAGCTCCCGCTAGCCCATCAATTTGAGATAAGCTTTTTTGTATGATAAAGATATTCAACAATGCTATAAATAAAATCCATGTTGATAAGGGTAATATCTTTGGTATTTTTACATCTATGTATATACAATTTCAGTGTGGTATGCAGATCTTGAGCTCGACGATGAGACTCCTATCCAAGTCTCACATGTTGAGGTGCCATCCAAGGCAATATCTCATCAATTTTCTAAATGACGAAGCGGAATATGGAGATGTCCATCTCTTCACAGTAGTGCTCCCTTCATCGATCCCTTTTGATGAGGCGGTCTGGAGAGGTGATGGAATTTTTTATACAAGTTAGACGTAATAGATCATACCAACTTCAAGCAAAGACGTATGAGGCACGCTCAGAACAACATCGGGTCCCCTACAATTCTTGCTTAGAAATGCATAGACAAAGTTGATTGCGAATCTCTTGAGAAATGTCGATGACTTCTTTGCCTTCGCATAAGAGTGCCCGAGAATATAAGCCATTCCAGATTCTCTAGCTTTCAAAATCTGCAAAGATTCCTCTCTCAGTAGAGAATTCTCGACAAGACCGTCCTCGGGTTTCACCACTTGAATATCGGAAAAAGACAGCACTACACTCTCTTCATGATTTGGATATGCGAACATGGACCTTGTGACATCGGCAGAATCAACATCTGACATTCCTAACTCGTCAGATGGTTTCGTCATTGAACTCAACAAGCATTCTTCTCCTTCCATCTCTACGAATTTTATAATCATAGATACTAATCGGTTCTCAAAGTCGTAGTTCTCTTGTTGTAGATCCTTGTAACCATACCTCACTATACATCGAAACATGCCATATTCTTTCGGACCCACCCTGCCTACGAGAAACCGTTCATTTTCACTAACATAAGGAACTTGAACAGATTTAATGCACACAAAAACTAACACCTGATGAAAGGCAGGTAAGTTTGTCACAAAGTGTCCAAAAACTGCAGGTACACCTGTCACGAGATTGGTGTAAACAAGTCCTACTCCCGGAACACGGACAATGCCAAGACTAGGCCCTAATGCCAATATTCTCTTCATTGAAACCTTGTTCTCCAAATCAAATTGGTGCTTCTTCAATGTGCCGTAGTTCCACACATACATGATGCCCATGAAGATTAAAGATAATGTGAGCGGGATCCACCCGCCTTCGGGAACCTTGATGAAGGATGCTGAGATGTATAAGAACTCGATAGATCCGAAAAACATTAGAAACACAACGGCAGTGATTATTCTTTGCTTCCAGACGATTATCATCACCAAACACATCAAGAAAGTTGTCACAAGCATTACAGTTGTGACTGCAAGCCCTGCCAACAGAGCAAAAGTATCAGCCAATAAACTAAAATATGGTTTTGGAAAAAAAAATGACACACAATTTATAACCAACTCTGATTAGTACCATAAGCATGGCCCATCATGTTTGTGTCCCTCAATCCGACCGTGACAGCCAAACACAGACACATTAGAATCCAATTGATCTCTGGGATGTATATCTGCCCGTATATTTTACTTGAAGTATGAACAATCTTCACGCGGGGGAAGCAATTCAGTGCACAGCATTGGCTTACCATAGAGAATGTAGCAGATATAACAGCCTGACTTCCCACTATGGCTGCAAAAGTGGCTACAATGAAGACTGGCCAAAACACAGGTTCTGCACAACAAGATAATGAAATTAATAAGAAGAGTTGGGGCACATGGTAGGCTAAACTGTATGGGACCTTCAGTAATTCTTGCCTGGTATGGCTTTATAGAAGCTTCTCTGAATATCTTCATGGTGTCTAGAAAGAAATGCAGCTTCACCCATATAAGCAAGAACCAAGCAGGGATATACTAGACATGTGAAAGCAATCTGGCATTTGTAGATAAAGCATTAGTTCAAATTTGAAGGAGATGGCACCGTTACTTTCACCTAAGTGTAGGTTGAATCATCATGATAGTCTTTCATTACAAAGTATGTAAATTTCAAGAGCTAATGTGCATTTTAACCTTGATAGATAGACGAGAAAAATGGCCCAAATCAGCAAACATAGTTTCAGCACCTGAGACAGATTGTTCTATAGGAATTAAACCATTTTTTCATTATAGGGTTTAAATGTAGCAAGAATTATGCTACAAGTGAGAACTATATAAGAAGTTTGAAGAGTTACCTGTAATAGAGAGAACCACTCCCCCTAGTGACACCCACCCTTCAATGCCAGTGCTTCTAAGGAACCTGAACATGTAAATGGGAGAAAGTGCACGAAATATACTTGGGTTCCATCGGACTATGTTATAGATACCAATGCCACTAATACACAAAAGCCATGCAGTGACTATTGGTGCAAAAATAAAAGCAACTCTATGTGTCCCATGATGTTGAAGAGAGAAGAGCCCCACTAAAATGACACATGAGATCAGCACAACATAGTCTGGAAAAAAAAAAGAAGCAAGAAATTATGCAAAATTCTAACAGGATTAAATGTGCTAAATTTGAAGGCAGTAGTGGGTGCAGATGGGCTTACTCTCATGAAGTTCTGTTACTTTAACTTTAACGCCCGAAACTGCCGAAAGAACTGAAAAGAAAGCCATACAAATCTCTTTTGAGCAATTTTGAGCTGTTATTGGACAATGAATGGGGGAATTTCCTGGGGAGCATTCTCATTATGAATTGTGTCTTGGAAAATATAATTCGAAAGAACCATTCAAGCTTTATTGATTCCTAAAACCATGTCCTACAGACAGGCAGGTTATTGAGGTCCAGAGGAAAATCAGTTTTGGTCTTCTAGGATTTAAAAAGAATGAACCCACAAATAAGATCACAGAAACTACAAAACTAAATAGTCACCTGAGATTGCAGGGGTGAGCACTCCATCACCAATTGCCATACATGTTCCAAGTAGAACAAAGATCAAGAGCCCATTCCGGAAATTCGGATGCTTCTCAAAGAACGATTTTAGCATAGAACTGTGCCACGTATCCGTTGATCCATCCAACCCATATGCTGACAATTTCTCATCTGCTGCTTGTTGATTGGGTAGAATGCTGAGTCTCGCATGTCGACACAGTAAGGAGTACATTGCAAAGGTACCACCTGCATTATAAGTGAATAATTGTCATGGGGATTAATTTTCTTTTTTGCTACGTCTGGAGTAGTTGGGTTCTGAACTCATGACCTGCTTAACACAAGTTGGAGACTTTTTAATAGCAGGCAAATAGTTTGGTGTGCGTAAGTGTAACAAGAGAAAAAAATAAAGATGAAACGATCACACAAAGAACACAAGATTTACATGGTTCAGCAAACTGGCTACATCCACAGAGGAAAGGTAGAAAAATCCACTATCAACGATAAAGATTACACTCTTTGTCCTCTACAACTCTCTCAGCCACAACGAACCTCACAGAGTAAAAACATTGGAAAAAAAAACCTAGCCCAAAAATACATATATATACCCAAAAAAATCACCTCGGGGGCACTGCCCTCGCGAGGGCCAAGTCAGGTAGCCTGACCGGGACCTTTTCCTCTTGCTCCGGACTGAGCCCACTCTGCTTCGGAAAAGGTCCCCTTTGATACTGTTTTGCCTCTTGAAGCCCAATAAGAATACTATACATCTCACAACATGGTTAAATTCAAAGAGATAAAGTTTAGTGCACTAGTCGTATAGTCCGTTGTTGACGAGTAGAAACTAGAGAGTTAAGTGTATGTGTCAATATATCTTCATCTATTTTCCCTTTCAACAAGTTGTGTTCATTTCCATTCTTTTTTATGGATAAGATGTGATTGAACCTCTGTTTTCTCAAGTTTGAGACATATAGAACTCAACCCAGACATTCATCTTAGCTAAGAAATACTTGAAATTAAGAAAATGCAAAGTAGTACCTTCACCATTGTCATCAGCCGACATCACGATGAAGATGTACTTAAAGAGAGGGATTAGAGTTAAGGTCCAGAAGATAAAGGAAAGCACCCCATAAACCTCCTCATCGTTCTCATGGAGGCTCAATTTCCCAGAGAAGGTGGTCTTGTAAACATATAGAGGAGAGGTACTAAGATCACCATAAACCACGCCAAGACTTTGGTAAGCTAGTGTGAGCACCGCCGAGCAGGAAACCCTCTTCAAATTCTGGTTCAGGAAACCCAATTTGTTTAACAGAGATTACAAATTACAAGAGCTCTTAATTTTTACAATGAAGGGGAATTGGTATATAATGGGATTGAGCAGAATTCAGAAGCTCAAAACTCGATAAAACTAAGCCTATTACTCACAAAATACTTGAAATCTTGACTTCTGGTATATTTATCTGTGTGTGTGTGTGTGTGTGTGTTTATATCAGTAATGTATGTGAGTGTACAACTCTATATACATTCAACAAAAAAAGATACAAAATTACTCGAAGTTCGGTTAATTTAAAAAAATTCACTTCCTTTTTCCCTGTTTTCAATGAAGTTCATACCATCTTTCACAAGAACCCAATTTACCCAAACAGAGAAACTTTTCATCCCAACAATTATCCACATTTTAATTTGGAAAGAAAATGGAACTAAAATAGCAGGAAAATTCTAAGGTTATAATCCAATGAATCAAAATTCCACCAATTTTTGTCTTTCTTCCATACATTTACAGTATATTATGTTTACAAATTAACATCAAAGCATTTCAAATCCAAACCCTTTTTTTTTAAGAATAATACAGAAAAACAAAATGGGAATTTCCACTGATTCTTGTCCTTCCATAATATAATCTGGTTACTGATTTTACTTAAACATGTTTTTTCCTGAAAACCTCATTTTTCCTAGAAAAGAAACTAAGTTTCTAGAGAGAGCATGGGAGTGAAAAACAGACAAAATGAAGAAATAATCACAAGCCTCTCACAAAACCCAACATTTTTTTTCTAAAATGATAACAATAGCAAAATCTTCTAATTTATTATGTAAGAAAAAACTATCAATAAATTTAAAAAAAAAAAAATGGTTACCTGTTGAAAGGATCCTTGTTCTAATTCATCCACTGATTGTGTAGGATTCATGGCTGTGTGTGTGTGTGTGTGTGTGTGTGTGTGTGTGTGAGAGAGAGAGAGAGAGAGACTTTTGGAGGAGAAGATGACTTAATGGTTCAATTTAAAGAGTGGGGAAAGGAGAATGTGGGAACACTAGGAAATGAGTAGTAAGTTGTAAGTAGGTAAAGTGTGC
>NW_028237058.1:0-39495 GCF_017979445.1 Akebia trifoliata
GATGTAAATCTAGGGTCCCTATCAGATACTATGGATAGTAGTACCCCAAGTAGTTCTACTATAGATCTTACTCAGTCCATCAACTGTGTATGAGACCTTAACTGATATAAAATGATCTGATTTCGTCAATCTATCCATAACTACTCATATTGCGTCAAGACCATCACTAGTCCTTGATAACCCAACAATAATGTCAGGTTAGGTGCTCTCATTTCCATTCCTCTATCGACAATGGTTAGAGGAGACTTAATGGTTGTTAATGTTCGACTTTGACATGCTAACAAGTCAAACATATACTCACATATTTTGCAATGTCTTTCTTCATCCCAGGCCACCAGAAATGTCTCTGCAAATCTTTATATATCTTCGTACCACCTAGATGGATCGAAAATCTCAATCACTGTGCCTTATTCAGTATGCTTGCTCTTAACTGTTCCTTTGAAGGTACCCACAATCTATCCCAAAATCTAAGGTTTCCATTAGTGTTTACTTTCTAGTCTTGGTTTTTTGTATTATTTGCTTTCAATTGAAATTCTGTTGAATTTACATCTATTTTATGAAATTCCAAGATCGTTTGACCAACAAGTTCTGAATCTTCATCACTTTCAAATAACTGTGTTGGTCCTCTACATCATTTGGGGTGTCAAATGCAAACTCTATTACCGTCTCTAACATCTTCCATTCCTTAACCATCATATGTGCTAGTACATTCTTATCTTTTCATCTGGATGATATTCTAGAGTGAAGTTATAATCTTTCAAATACTCCATCCAACACCTCTATCTCATATCCACCTCTTTTTATGAAAATATGTACTTGAGACTCTTATGATCCAAGAATATCTCAAATGTTTTCCCATAAAAGGTAATGTCTCCAAATCATTAAGGCTAAGACAATTGAAGCCAAATTCTAAGTCGTGAACTTGATAATTCTTCTTATGGATCTTTAGTTGTCTTGATACATAGGCTACGAACATCTGATTTTGCATTCGAATACATCCCAAACCTATCCTTGGTGCATCTGTATAAATAGTCAACTTTTCCCTTGTAATCGATGCTATCAAAATTGATTCAATTGTCAACTTCTTCTATAATTTTTGAAACATTGATTCACACTTGTCGTCCCATTCAAACTTTATATTTTTCTGAGTCAACTGTATCAAAGGTGTTGCAAGGGTAGAGAAGCCCTCAACGAATCTTCATTAATACCCGACCATCCCAAGGAAATTTTTTTTCTCTGTCATTGTCTGGGGTTGCTTCCAATTTAATATCTCTTCTACTTTTGAGGGGTTCACAGAAATAACTTCATTCGATACTACATGACCCAAAAATTTCACCTCGGTTAGCCAAAAATCACACTTATTGAATTTGACATACAACTAATGCTCCTTCAAAGTTTAAAGCATAATCCCCATGTATTCTTTGTGATCTTCTCTCGGCTTGGAGTAAATTGGAATGTCATTTATGAACACAAGCATGAATTTGTCAAGAAGTTTTCAAAATACTCTATCTATCAAGTATACAAAAATAACTAGTGCATTCGTTAAACCAAAATGCATCACTAGATACTCAAAATGTCATACCCTTATCTGAAATACAATCTTTGGAATATATTCCTCCTTATTCTCAACTGATGGTACCCAGATCTGATATCGAACTTAAAAAAATATAAGGCACCTTGCAGTTGGTTGAACAATTCCTTTAGTTAGAGAAAATGGTATTTGTTATTAATAGTTACTTGGTTCAACCTTCTATAGTCAATACATAATCACAAAATACAATCTTTATTCTTCACGAATTAGACCAGAGCTCCCTAACGTGAAAAATTCAATCAAATGAAACCCAAGTTTGTAAGTTCATCGATTGTGTTTTCAACTCTCGAGTTTCATCCGATACTCCCCAGTACAGAATTATATCCCCCAACTTTGTCGTAATGTTGGTAATTCCTTTGGAAATACATCTAAGAAATCTCTAACCACTACTATTTCATTATAGAAGGAGCGGTCTCCTCTGAAGCTTTCAAACTATTCAACTTACTTTTTTGAAAATTTTTCACTCAGTGCTTGAACCATATGTACTATATCTTCAGATGTCTTGGTCTTCTGAATGACACTATCCTCACAAAATATCCTAGATGGGCATAATTTTGAACTATTCAATCCATCCCTAGAATTGAGTTGTCAATTCGAACTTGTTCGATCTGTTCAATTGCAGCTTTATAATGCAATCACATTCTTTGTTCCAATTGCTATTTGACAATGATTTTTCACGACATGTTTCATGAGCAAATTGAGGATTATGTTGACGGAATATTCTTAAATCAAAGACTAAAGAAGACCACGTTGAGGGTCAGAGGACGATGTTGATGCGATGTCGGAAATATTATTTTAGGAGTTAGATTAAAGTACAGAACAACTAGGTGGAACCATTTCATCTCCTTGGCTCATTGATGGCTTTCTTCCTTACGCTTTTAGAGAAGGTGAAGTTGAAAATAGAGTGTCAGTTGAAGGGTATTGGAAAGGAAGAAGGGACTTCGATATAAGTCCTTCGAGGTGGACTCGAAAGAACGAATTCTTGAAATTCTAATAGTGTAAGGTCGACGGTCATCTTTTGATCAGCTATTCTAATTATGCAATCTTTTCAAATTGATTTGGAGATATGCCAATCTCCTAAGGGGGCAGATAGAAATAGAGTGCGTTTTGTGTTGGTGATTTCTAACTCTAGCATGTGTGCAAGTTTGAAAGAAATATAGGAACTAAATGAACTTGTGTCTATTAGTATACAAGTTTGCACATTAGAAACAATAATATTACCTTCAACTTGTAGACTCTCCCTAAGGTCTAATAATGCTTGAACTACCGTCCCGTGGCTGTGGATATAGGTAATCTCTCTTAACATGACCAACTAGCACACACCTTAACATTTAATCTGTCTAGGAGCTTGTCTCTAGGGTGTAGGTGGTCAGGAACTTTGAGTTTATGGCCTAACCATTTGGGGTGATGTACCTATTGGTATCAGTAGCCTGATCATTGGCCTATGACTAATCTATCCAAACTAAGTCCCTATTGGTCGCCATGCCTGAGGAATCATGGGTCGATATGGTACATATGTATGCCTTGAACTTGTAGGCCTAAAAAAATGGGCCTCTTGGCCAGATTTGATCAACTCGAGAACGGTCCTGTAGAGGGACCGATCTATCCCTTAGTAACATGCATCTTGTCCTTCTCTCTCTCAATCCTCTATGCTCTGTTCACTGATAAGTACCAAAAAATGTCTAATCAAATATCAATTTATACGGAACTTATTAGGATTTTCAACCTAAAGTATTATTTTTAATTAATAAATTCTATAGAGTAGATTTTTAATTTGCTTTAATGATTTTTAGAATAATTAAGTCATTTTGCATATTTTAATTCAATTTTTGAAGATTTAATTTCATGTAATTTTTGTGTTTCAGGTATTCGAAAAGACCAAGTCAATCAAGGGGACTTGAAAAGAAGATAGAGTTAAGAGTTGAAGTCAACCACAAAAATCCAAAGTCAATCGCGGCGTGGAGTTACTCAACAAGGCCCAGTGAAGACAACACGAAAACTAATGAAATTTTGTGTATGCCTATGATCAAGCAGAATCGTGCTAGAACAAGGTCCTAATGAGATCCATCTTATAAAGTAGAATCTGAGGCTATAAATAGAGATCAATCTCTATTCTAGAGACATCTACATTATTTTTTCTTTTACTATCTCTCATCTCTCTAATCTCCTTATTCTCTTTTTCAATTTGTAGGATTTTAGATTTATTTTCTACAGATTGAAAACACATTATTCAAGAATTCAATAAGAATTAAGTATGATTATATTTGTTATTTCATTGTCTTTTAGAATGAATCTTGACTAATCTCTCAATCTAGAGAGATTGATGAAACTAAGGTAAGTATTTAATTTAAGTTACTTTCATGTTCTTAATATTTCAACCGTTTAAATAGATTTCTCTTCAAAACATTGTTACTTAAGTATTCTTAATTTATTTCTCCTTATCCTTCATCTCGGCATGATCTGTTGTTATTAGGGAGAACCCAGGTTGACCAAGGCGTCGTGGTAAAATTCTGACAAAAGTAACTAAAATTTTAGGATTTTGTTCGTACTTGATTCAGGAATCCAATGAAATTTTTTTCAAATTTTTCTGAAAAATAAAACTTTGATTCACAGAAATCTGAATTGGAATTTCGCTAAAAGTTATTGGTCAAATCGTTGTCCCCGGCAATTATGCTAATTTGTTTAGTGTAGATAATCAATCAAAATAAAGAACACAGTTTACCTTGTCAAGCTATGATCAATCCACATAGACAACGTTGATCCAATAATTCTTTTACTTTAGGCTCGTTTTAGATTTACATAACCAAATTAAAAATAGTTTAAAAAGTAAAACTATCAAAAACAATAAAATAAAATATTTAAATCACTATAGAGGAGTTTAGATCGATTTGATTCACTCTTGTAAATTCTCCTAATATCTTAATTGTCCTCTATCTACGTTGATCCACTAAATAAAATTACTGTTTGTGGATCAGTTATATTAAAAGGGTATTTCAATTTATTAAGTTGAAATCATAAGATAAATGTTAAATGTTCTTTGTGAAGTACGGTTTATCTTGAACTGATCAAAGCATAAACCATCAAAACTGTAGAACAATTAATATTATTTCTGATAATTTTTTATTTAAGAGTTTTCACAAGAGAACAATAAAACATTATTACAAAAATAATAAAAATAGATTAAAAGAAACCTGCTTCAGTTTCCTTGACTGATCTAATAGATGAGATAACAGAAAAAATCTTCTTTATTGATCTTACTTCTAAAATCGACAGAGTTCTATTTGATTACAAAGCTCCTACTTCAAATAAAAATTAAAAGAAAAACAAGAGAAGGAAAATTCATAAATTTCTAGATATCCTTAAACTCTAGTCTAGTCTCCTATTTATAGAGACCGGATTAGGGTTTCTAGGGTTCAGAATCTTTATGTAAACACAACAACTTCCAAACCTTAATTCCATATGAATTATATTCAACTGGCAAACTTCTGCACAAATCTCAAGGTAATCTTCACCAACATCACCGCGTCGCCCTACCCAACCTGGGCGTCGCGGTCCATGTGGGCCCAATTGGTTTGGGTCTTGGTTAGTTAACTTTGCTTGGACCTTGGTCTGCAATAAATTCTTTGAATTTTCTTATTTATTTTCGAAAATTTATAATTTTTTCCTCTTACACGAAAATAATAGTAATTAGTTCCCAAAATATATTATTTTATTGAAATCAATAATTATTATAGATTAACAATGAATTATATCTAATAAAGGGAGTTAGTGTATAGTTTATCCATAAAGTTTACATAATTAGGGCTCTAAAAACCACTTATAGACCATGATTATGAAACTAATACTGAGTTCTAATACTACTCTCTACAGCCCCCAAATCCTAACGTGAATCCCCATGATTTTGTGTTAGAATCCCAAGGCACTAGATAACTATTCCCATAGATGATGATACTATAACTATACAAATAAGGTTAAATAATGACGAATAGTAGTGGAGAATAACATAAACTAAAAATAGCGTGTGTCCACAATCTCACATAACCACTAAAATAACAAAGTGTACTCCATGATGACCAAAATAGTTGGAACAGAAAGGAAATGGCATACACATTGCCAATATACGAAAGTCTTCTTACCTATGACAAAAATCATACTCTCACACTTAAAAGAATAACAAAAACCCTAAAATCCTAATATACAATTGAGCTAATAGAAAGTTCCAGCTCATGCATGTTGAATGGGTACTGTAGTATGTAGAAGAAATTCACAAAGTTATATTATTTAAAAGAATTCATACACTACATATGGATCGTATCAACATATTGATCCATAAATGCCTCTTTTTATAATATACTATGTATTTGATTGAAGAATGCATTTTGGCATAAACGATGCAAATGTAGTTGATTCCCTTAGTTTTTTTTTTCACATTTGATCATAGTGATGTGGATTACAATTTTTTTTTTCACATTTGATCATGGTGATGTTGATTACAAAAATCAATAACTAATTATTGTTGAGTTGATTTGTGCATACACGTAGTGGAAAGCCCAATGTGAAAAAACACTTTTACATTGGGCTTTGATATCGCCAATCTTAAGACTATACCTTTTTTTTCCCTTAATAAGGGCTTTGATATCTCCAACACTTGTCCCATGTGATGGAATGAAAGATACGATCATTCACATCCTCATCCCTTATTCCCTTTTCGAATTTTTTTTTTAGAGTTCTTCTAGTTAATTTTGTTTGGTGGATGATACCCATAACTATTTTCTAACTTGTGTGTAGAGGTGACCAGCTAATATTTTTAACTCAAAATGGTATTGTGCTATGGAGTTCATTTAGTTGTCGATTTTAGACGATTATAATGATCTTGGTTTTGACGACAAGGAATAACCTAAGGATAAAGTAGTATTGAAAGTTAAGGCCCTTTTTTTAAAAGCGGTCTTCCAATTTTTGTGATTATGAGTAATCAATATGTTTTAAGAATTTATCATTACAAATGCCATGTTATTCATCTAATATTCACATCCAACAAACTGGCCGATACAACACATACAAGCAAATCCTATCGTAAGTAGTTTTCACCATAGTTTAAAATCTCATTTCATTTTGAAATGTTTCAACCCTTATTTCTATTTTAAAAGCATTGCTATACCCTTGACTTTGGTCTTCTCTCTAAGAAGAATCAATAAAAGAGGTGATTTTAGAGCGACCACGATGTATTTTGTTAAACATTTAAGACATCCTTGTATTTTCTAAAGGATGACATGCCCCTTGACCTTTGTCTCCTCTAAAGAATATTTTTAAAGGTTAGAACCAATGTTTCGGTACCATTTTGTTTTTTGAGAAAATCGAAATTTCGAAACGGTACGAGATTTGAAACCATGGCTCCATCTCGACCTACTCTATATGGGTATAGTCACCAATTTATGTGATTTATTGAAAAGTTTTGATTAAATCGTGGCATTTTCTTTCAGCTTTTTAATCATGACTTTTAAATAAGTCACAATTTTCATGAGAAGATGATCTTGATGATAATGATAGCAACCATTTTCCTGATTAAGCATTAGATATGTTTTATTGAAGGTAGAGGAGATTGGGAAGACCTGGCTAATTATAAAAGAAAGTCGATTCTAACCTAGAATCAAAAGCATAAAATCCCATTTAAGTGATTTTTTTTTTTTTTTTGTTGAATCAATCAAATAACTTTCACTAAGAGAAAAATCACCTTCTATGTTAATGATTATTTGTTGAAGTGATTGTTCATTCCTTTTAAAAGGTTCTCCCATCTCTTTCCTAATAGGTCCAAACAACAAATTGCAATTTCTTTACATGATTACATTGATATGCCGAATTTTGAATAATAACACGACAGACTAAAAAAAATCCTATTCGTATGAGATAAGAATTGGAAGCGGGATTAAATCGATTTCTTTACAAAATACTAACCAAATTCATCGTTCACCTTACAAAGAGTACAATTGTTTAAGTATAGTGAGTCCCTTGCTAAATAAGTGATTAGAACTCCTATTTCATCCAAAATGGCTAACCAAGTGAAAAGATAAATTTCGAAAAGAAACTTTGTGGCCCCAAATGGAGGTAGAGAGTAAACCCACATAAGAGGTGGGTATTGAGGAAGAGTAGAATATTTAATCAAGAGTGCACAATAGGAATAGCGAATAGTTAGTTGACAAGGTTGGATATATCTTGAACCTCTCAATAATTCGAACCTCTCCTAAAACCAAAATCCCATGACAACTCTCTCTTGTTTCGAATAATGAAATGTTCTACTGGTAAATTCCTTTTAGAGGAAATAAAAAAAATGGGGTTGAGAATGAACTACAAAGATAGGGGTGAATTACTACATCACCAATCCTTCCAAACTTAAACCGCAACCCTAAATATAGTCCTCCTTAAAAAATCTGGCAATATCTTAATGATATTTCTTCATAGAGGATTTTGCCTCCCTAGTCATCATATCTTGCCTTAATGATCCCCTCCCCCAACATTTCCTAGTAATACAAGGTTCATACATCGAAATCCCCTGCCTCTTAAGTCCCTTTCTTCTTCACAAAACAAATAAGCTTCCACTTCACAAAAATATGATTCTTCCGGTTTCCTTCCCTATCATCCAAAGAAAACCTCTAATTTGCTTTTTGAGCTTTATTTTTATTTTTTTCCTTCCATGCCCTAGGTCCCAAAATTCTTTAAAAGTAGTATTTTTTTTCTTTTCATTTGGACCATACATGGCTTTGGATGGACTCATACCTTGTTATGTTTTTCTAGCTCTATTCTTCTTCTGTTTTAAAGTTGGTGGATTAAAGTCTTAATAGATAGAGAGAGGATCCTTTGGATCTTACTCTTTTTTTTTTTCGGTGTGTGTGGGAGCCTTTGGAACTAGAGGAACAAGAGGATTTTAAAGGGAAACAACTTATACCCTTTAGTAGGTTATCATTTTGGTTAGAGAAATGCTACATGGACGTAGTTTTTGGCGCACTCTTGACTCCCTATGATGTGTTGGCTCACAGCCCAATAAGCATTTGACATGTGACACAATGACATTGGCAATAGAGGGAGTTTCTCTCTCATACCTGCTGTCCACATATTTATATTTTTAGATTTCAAATCTTAAAAAGGGTCATTGGGCCACATTGATTATCACATTGGCAATCCAAGAACACAATCTTTTAAATTTCATGAAAATATTCATATTCAAAAAGAAAGAAATTAAAAACATATTATTTTTCAAACTTGATCTAAGGTATTGAAATGGACAGCCACCGAACACCCAAATTTAAAAATAAAATTCAACAATGAAAATAACTAAAATTTTTTTCAAAGTTCATATAACTTTGTCCTCTACAACTCCATTGCATCAGATCATGTTTTTGAAAGTCACAAGGTGATCAAATCAAAAGGATTGTTTTTTTTTTTTTCACTATGAGTAGGAGAGAGAAAGGGGCATGAAGGGCGTTGCCCAAAAACAATGTGCATTTAACATCATTCTTTTGGTTATCTGTTTTTTAGTGTTAGTTTTTATTTATTTATAGAATTTTGATAATATGACGCGGTTTTTGGCTAACGCCTTGAAGCCATTTTCTCTCTCCTGCCCATAGTGAAAAGAAAACTTTCTGATCTGATCACCTACTGACATTCAAAAACATGATCCGATGCAATGGAGTTGTATAGGACAAAATTATATGAAATTTAAAAAAAATAGTTATTTTTCACTATTGAATTTTATTTTTAAATTTGGGTGCTCTCTGACCGTTCATCAAATTATATGAAATTTAAAAAAAAAAAAGTTATTTTTCACTGTTGAATTTTATTTTTAAATTTGGGTGCTCTCTGACTGTTCATCTTCAACGGGTTGGATCAAGCTCGAAAAATAATATTTTTTTTAATATTTTTCTTTTGAATATGAATATTTTCATGAAATCTCAAAGGCCGTGTTGTTGGATTATAAATGTGATAATCAATGTCGGCTCAACAACTCTTTTTAAGATTTGAAATCTAAAAAAATAAATATGTGGGCACCAGGCAAGAAAGAGAATCCCTCTATTGCTGATGTCATTCATGCTACATGTCAAACGTTTGTTGAGCTGTGAGCAAACGCGTCAAGGGCATCACCAATACCATGTCATATTATCAACACTCTTTTTTATAGCGTTTAAAGTAGTGTTTTTTGAGGATTTCCTATGTATATGGTACTCAGTTGTAAGGTGAGTAGTTAATATGCTTCATTTGTTTGGAGTAGTTAGTGTGCTTCATTTGATTAGATTTTCTTGACCTCCTCGTAATCATTAATGCAAAATTTAAAATATCTCAATCTAATTTTTTTTTTAGTTCAAATATTTGACTTTTTATTCAACTATAAGCACAAAACATCCATATTCATATTTGTCTTCTCTCTATCGAGCCATTATAGTAGGGAAAATACCTTACCTTGTTCTAGGAAACATTTGTACTCATTCAGTATGGAACCTCTATGTTCTTATATTGGACCTTATTCTTGTGCTTGTTTGTTTTATAGCGTTTAATACTTCACATCATAATTGCTTTTGTACAGCTCATTTCATCATCATTCTTGTATACGCCTTTTCTCACTTAACAAATCTAATCATTTGAAGGTTCAGATTCAAAGGTGGCTCAATCAGTGTATTGTGAAAGTTAATGGCGTCAAATCATTAACTACATTGAGTTGGATAAGGCTATGAAACTCTTTAGTGATATGTGTGACAAAGGATTAACTCCTAATACCATTACATACAACACCATTATTGATGGGTTATGCAAGATTGGGAAGGTTGTGGCTGCACAAGATCTTTTTGTGGAGATGCAAGCAAAGGGCCAAAGTCCAGATATCATTACTTTTAGTATATTGTTGGATGGGCTGTATTAACTTCTAATATGTTACATGTGTTTGTCTCATGTGGTAGTGGTCACGTGGTCTTTTACTCTATTGATTCACATCATCAAACATAATTACACACTCACATTTTATATGTTTTTTTATTTATAAAAATTATCTATCTAGTGGGAGACGAGATGGATGGAATGAGTTAACTAAGCATAGGTAGGGGCGAGATTAAAAGATATACCAAGTTTTAAAACCATAAACTTTTAAAAACATGGTTTCTAACCTAGTCCGAGATTGAGATGATTCGCCCTAATCTTCTCGTATTGTTCACCAACAAGACAGATTTATAAGGCATCTCACGTTTCACCCATCTCACGAGATAAAGGAGATGACTTGAATGATATTTTTAAAATCTCAGTCGAGTCAATAAAACTTAGTCAAATCAATAAGGATTTTTTTTAAAAATAAATTTAATTAAAATAAAATTTATTTATTTATTTAATTTTTTTTTTTAATTCTTAAAATAAAACATGATTCTATGGCTAAATATCTTCTAATCTACCTTATTTTATAAAAACAAATTCATTATTATTTTTATAGAAATATATATATACAAAGAAATAATTGTAAACCAAGTTAAATGACTTATCTTGTCCAATACAACTCCGTCTAGTTTATGAACAAGATGAGACATCAAACTGAGATTTGAAACAGTATTTAAAAATCATGCTCTCGTCCTGATTTTATCGATTTATGATTGGATTTGATTGGCTTTGTCTAACTCTAAAGAAAGTAGAATTAAAGAACGATCGAGATTCTAAAACAAAAGAGTAATGAGATGGAGAAAGGAGCGAGCTAGATTTTTCTAAAAACATGGGAAAATGAAATAACGTAAAGATCTTAGAGCAAAAATGCCCATCCTTCCCTTTTTGTATAATAAGGTTATAGAAAAACCACTTTTTAACAGTTACATTGACAATAAATAGACTAAAAGGGTCTAATTAAGCTTGTTAAAAAAATTATAAGGGAAGTAAATGAAATTATCAATATTAAGGGGCCAATAAAGAGTTATGCTATATTATGTCAAAGTGCAATTCACTATTTATATTAGAGATTTTTTTTTTTTTTTTGGGTAGACTAGGGAGTATCCCCAACTTTGGTGAGATTAATTTACTTGTGCCGTACGTACCTGTTGAATATTTTCAAAATAAAATAAGTTTTGTGATTTATTTGTTTGTTTTTCTTTAAGTTAGATTTTGAGATTTTTGTGTATATAAGATTTAATCCCACATTACTCACAAGTAAGAAAGTGGTGTACCTTATAAATAATAGTCAACATAGTTAGTTGTATTTGTGTCACACCTTTAAGGCTTTGATCTAGTGTTTCGAGGTGGTGCCAAGCACCATCAGCACACGAGCACGTACGACACGATCAGAACCACTAGATCATACAGATTCAACTAAAAGGTGTCAGTTAAAAGGCATGAGACACATACCTTCGATAGGATGCAATCTGGATCGTTAGATCTCAGATCAGACACAATCCAACGGCTATTAAATCAAGAGACATTTAATCATGACTCTTGGTTAACAGACAAAAAAATGGCTATAAAAAATCGATCAGAATTTAGTTTTCTTCACTGAAAATTTGTATGTTCTCCTATCTCTAAGCTTAAGCTCTAGGCATCATCAGTTTTTTATTTTTTTCGAGTGTTCTAGACTAAATCGATCTGTACATAAACCGATTTAGTAGAGTGTAGACTTCTTTGTATCTTGAAGGCATTTGTTTTTTAATCTTTGTGTACTGTGATTAAACCAGTAAGGGAGACTATTTGTCTAAAAGAGATTGAATTAGATTCGAGCCTAGAAATTATTTTCTTCCTTCATCGAATTACTCCCATTTTAAAAATCAAGATTTCCAACTGCACCATCTAACACCTTGTCATATGTTATAGCATTTAAAGTAGTCACATTTCTGTGGACTGGTGTGTAGAGATTCGAAGATATAACATGATGAGCAAAGTCTAGCTAATGACCTCCATTAATAGAGTGCCCAAAGCAATTTAAAAAAAATTTATTTTTAATATAATGTATAAAAAGATTTAATTTTTTGGATGTACTAAAAATATGAGGGCCTTAAAATTTCTTGGTGTTGGTTTGTCAGTAAAATTTGCCTTGATATTATATTGTTATAAAAAAAAATTGATATTTTACTACGAAAGAGTAAACTTTTAAATCGGTTTAAAATTTGTTCACTCCACAGTCCACAGCTCCAGCACCCTAAAATTTCTTCCTGATTCGTGAACAATGATGTTAAGAAAAACTGCTGTTTCTGGTCGTCAAATTCAGAAGAGCATGATTATTCGCTTACCCATGTCTTCCCTTTCAATCTTTTTACGCTATAACTCTACAAAACAAAGACAAGACCCAATTAATCCCTCTGAGTCTCAGCCTGATATAATGATAAAAAGCAGCCCTACCCATTTGGAGAAAATCGTAAAAGATCGGTGTAAATCTGGAAATCTTAGGCTTGATGAAGCATTGGGTTTCTTTGATTGTTTAGTTCAAATGCAACCCATTCCCTCCATTTTCTCTTTTAATCAACTTTTGGGAGCCATAACCAGTATGAAACACTACTCTACAGTTTTTTCTCTGTTTAATAAAATGATGATGTTGGCTAACACAGGAATCCGACCTAATATCGTTACTCTTAACATCTTGATCAACTGTTTCTGCCGATTGGGTCGTGTGGATTTCGGTTTTTCTATCTTGGGAAACATTCTAAAGTTTGGGTTTGAAGCAGATAAGGTAACTTTGAACACTCTTCTAAAGGGGCTCTGTATGGAGAATAAACTAGAAAAGATGATGGAATTGTTTAACAAATCAGTGGAGAATGGGTACCCAATTGATGTAATCACCTACACCACTTTAATTCATGGCTTATGTAATTCAGGTCAATGTGAACGAGCCATTCAGTTATTCGATCGAATGACTGGTTGTGGATTCTCACCAAATGTAATAACCTTTAACATTCTAGTGGATGCTCTATGCAAAGCAGGGAGGACTAAAGAGGCGTGTATTCTATTTGAAGTAATGTCTGAAAGAGGTGTGAAGCCTAATGTAATAATTTACAACTCTTTGATTCATGGCTTATGTAATTCAGGTCAATGTGAACAAGCCATTGGGTTGTTGGATCAAATGATTGATCGTGGATTCCCACCAGACGTAATAACCTTCAACATTCTAGTAGATTTTCTTTGCAAACAAGGGAGGACTAAAGAGGCGTGTATGCTGTTAGAAGTAATGTCTCAAAGAGGTGTAAAGTCAAATGTAATTACTTACAACTCTTTGATTCATGGCTTATGTAATTCAGGTCAGTGTGAACAAGCCATTGGGTTGTTCGACCAAATGATAGATTGTGGATTCTCACCGGATGTCATAACCTTCAGTATCCTAGTGGATTCTCTTTGCAAAAAAGGGAGGACTAAAGAGGCGTGTATTCTATTTGAAGTAATGTCTGAAAGAGGTGTAAAGCCTAATGTAATAATTTACAACTCTTTGATTCATGGCTTATGTAATTCAGGTCAATGTGAACAAGCCATTGGGTTGTTGGATCTAATGATTGATCGTGGATTCCCACCAGACGTAATAACCTTCAACATTCTAGTAGATTTTCTTTGCAAACAAGGGAGGACTAAAGAGGCGTGTATGCTATTAGAAGTAATGTCTCAAAGAGGTATAAAGTCTAATGTAATCACTTACAACTCTTTAATTCATGGCTTATGTCATTCAGGTCAATGTGAACAAGCAATTGGGTTGTTCGATCAAATGATAGATCGTGGATTCTCACCGGATGTCATAACCTTCAATATCCTAGTGGATTCCCTTTGCAAAGAAGGGAGGACTAAAGAGGCGTGTATTCTATTTGAAGTAATGTTTGAAAGAGGTGTAAAGCCTAATGTAATAATTTACAACTCTTTGATTCATGGCTTATGTAATTCAGGTCAATGTGAACAAGCCATTGGGTTGTTGGATCAAATGATTGATCGCGGATTCCCACCAGACGTAATAACCTTCAACATTCTAGTGGATTTTCTTTGCAAAAAAGGGAGGACTAAAGAGGCGTGTATGCTGTTAGAAGTAATGTCTCAAAGGGGTGTAAAGTCTAATGTAATCACTTACAACTCTTTAATTCATGGCTTATGTCATTCAGGTCAATGTGAACTAGCCATGAGGTTGTTCGATGAAATGCTAGGTTGTGGAATCTCACCAGATTTGGTAACATATGTAATATTAATGGATTTTCTTTGTCTACAAGGCAAGCTGGTCGAGGCAGTAAAAGTTTTTAATTCTGTGGTGAGTAGTGGTCATGAGCCTGATATTTGTATCTATAACATATTGATCCATGGCTATTGCAATGCTAGGAGATTGGATAAGGCCATGAAACTCTTTAGTGATATGTGTGACAAAGGATTAACTCCTAATACCATTACATACAACACCATTATTGGTGGGTTATGCAAGATTGGGAAGGTTGTGGCTGCACAAGATCTTTTTGTGGAGATGCAAGCTAAGGGCCAAAGTCCAGATATCATTACTTTTAGTATATTGTTGGATGGGCTACTCACGAACCGTTGTTTTACTGAGGTAATCAAACTGTTTCATGTGATGCAAAGCAATGCAGTGAAAGCCAATATTGTGATTTACAACATCGTCATTGATTACATGTGCAAAAATAAGAATATAAAGGAAGCAATGGAGTTGTTTTGCAATCTTTCTGCCAAAGATTTGCAGCCCAACACTATAACGTATAATACAATGATTCATGGCTTTCTTAGAGAAGGATTGTTAAAAGAAGCCGAGGATTTGTTCATACAGATGGAAGAGAAGGGTTCAACTCCAAATGATCTCACATTCAATTTCATGGTTCAAGGATTCCTTTGAAAGAATGATATGCGCAAGGCAATGCAACTTCTCAATGAAATGGTTGAGAGAGGTTTTTCACCAAATGTAGATACCACATCCATGGTAGTGGATTTGCTTGCTGCAGACGGACCAGATCGTGAATGTCTGAAGATATTCCGCACGTTCTTTCCATAGAACTGAGTCAAAGGTAACATGATCAATGTTGTGTTACCAGTTAGCAAGTTGTTTCATGGAGTGTTGTATCTTGTTGCATGCTTTAAAGATCATATTAGTTTTTCTAGAATTTTCTTTCATCGAGCATTATCTCAAAGGATCTTTATTCCATGACGATGAACTAGGAAAGTTGTTTATCTTTTTAATGATCCATTAGCTCATGGGCTAATATATTTTCTTTTACCTCCTTATTGGGTTGCCATCTTAATGTAGACACTTGAAGAAATAGATTAGCTACCATGGTGTATTGTCATTGTATAATGCATTGTTTTTGTAAATCAAGCTATTTTTTTGTTTACATTATGTATTTACCCTTTATTCCTAATTGTTTTATGATATGAAGTAGAAAATGGTTTTTATTTTATTCCTTTGAACTTACAAATATTCGATGAAGCGTCGTTTCTCTTGTACTAATTGAACAAATGACTATGGAATTTTCTCTTTTTCAATTTTTGTTAACCTTACCTTATTAACATTAAGAAACTTATTATTGATGTTTCATCAGTTGCTTAACTCAGTCTAGTAGGAAACCTAATGGTAGGTAGTTTATCGAGCTAAATGATATCATCAATTATGCAAGTAGCTCAAATGAAAAGATATGCGTCTCTCACTAGTATGTCTTATACGTCCTAAGGTTCATTAATGTGATTGTAGTGAAAGGACACTTAGGGGAGAGGCCCGAATGTAATAGCGTTAGTGTGGTTCTTTGTGTTAGCCTTCCCCCTCCGGGGCATTGTAATCTTAATGCATATTGATTGGGTACTATAGTACGTAGAAGAAATTCTCAAAGTTAAATCATTTCATAGAATATATACTCTACATATAGATCGTAACACATTGATCAATAAATGCCTCTTTTTATCATATACTATGTATTTGATTGAAGAAGGCATTTTTACACAAACCATGTAAATATAGTTGATTCCCTTAGTTTTTTTTTTTCACATTTGACCGTGGTGATTGTGATTACATAAATTGAATGATGTTTCATGTTGAATCAATAACTTGTTATTGTCGAGTTGGTTTGTGCATACACATGTGGATGGGCTGCATCTATATGTAATTTCGTAAATTTGTGTTGGACGTAAATTGTTCCGATTTCTTCTTTATGTTGTTGATCATTGTTTTAAAAAGAACACATGATCTGGAAAAACCTTAATTATTACTTTGTTTGTTTTTTAAGTGGCCTCATTTTATGGCTATCAATAAATATGGCATCATTTTTACCATTTTTTTTCATATCTATGTTGACACGTATAATGTTAACCATCTTTTTTTCCTACAGTTCCCATGTAAGAGCCATTTTGTTATAGTAAAATTGTCACTCCTAAGAACATAATTTTCTTTTCTTCGTAAGGGTTTTAGAATCCTCAGCGAAAGTCCCTTGTGCAATGGAATGAAGGATACGATCGTTTACATCTTCCTCCCTTATTCCTTCTTCGATTTGTTTAGGAGTTCCTCTAGTAAATTTTGTTTGGTGGATAATGCCGATAACCATTTTCTAGCATGTGGAGAACTGACCAACCAATATTTTTAACTCAAATGGTATTGTGCTATGGAGTTCATTTAGTTTGAAGTATTTATGTGGATTTTAGATGATCAGAACTATCTCGTTTTTGACAACAAGGAATACCCCATGGATAAAGTATCATTGAAAGTTAAGGTAGGATTTACAAGTAGTTTTCCATTCTTTGTGATTCGAGTAACCAATATGTTTTAAAATATGTTCAATACAAATGCCATGTTGTTCTTCTAATGTTTACATCCAACAAATTTGGTCAATACAACACATACAAGCAAATCCTATCACAAGTAGTATTCATTGGCATGAACTCAAAATGCTCCATCCCGGTCTTCTCAATATGGGTATAGTCACAATTTCTTTGATTAATAAGTAGCAATTTTTAATGGTAGATAACTTTGATGATGATGATGGTAACCATTTTACTGATGAAGCACTAGATAATGATCATGCAAATGAGGATGTAATTGATTTTGGTTGCATGTACTAAACAATATAAACTTGCATATTGTTACTTGTTGTGGATGCAAGGATGGTATCAATATTGGGTTTGGTTACTATGGTTACTTGTTGTGGAAGTATGGATGGTATGAAATGGTGTTTAATTATTTGTTATTGTAGTTTAAAATGAAATTTAATGATATAATATAAGAACCTCACCTAGTTGGAACAATTACACAAACCTAGCCCTATCTTATTTTTGTCCGTTCTATTGAATTTTCTGAATTTTTTCCTCCTTGACTCATTCTTCAACCTCGAGTTGGTGACTATGTACATGGGTGAAGTTCTAAACAAAATGAAACACCGTATTAGCTATGGGTAAAATGTGTGGAGTGGCTTGGGAATTATAGTCACTAAAGAATTTTGGTAAGATAGAACTAGTCATATACAAAGATCTTATCAATGTATTGAACTTCTTATACAATGAGTGGGAATTGCTGCCACCACTGCTATTATTCTTCGATCTAGAGTCCAAGTCTTCCAATTCTCACATTGTAGTACCCATCTCGATATAGTCTTCTCACTTTGTTTCTGGAAGAAACTTTTCCTTCTCACAATTGCAACAATTTGGGAACCACTCTTTCGATGAAAGATTCCACTTAAGACCCCTTTTAGGGAATTATTTGATGGGATTCATATTCACTGGTCTCTGATGAAGAACGACCTCCACAGCCATGGTTTTGAGATTGCTCGAACGGCTAAATTAAATAATTTATTCCTCAATTTGACACTCGAAGACAAGAAAAATTATGATATCTATGACAAAGTGTGTTTCTCGTTGTAATCACAGAAGGCACACTAGAAGAAACTGATTTGTGTACTATTTGAAGATGTTCGATGAAGAATTCTACTCTTTTGTGCGTTTTGACTCAAAAATATTATATAATATATATATATATATATATATTTTTGTAAGTATAGATATGTTTTATTGAAGAAAGATGAGATTGGGAAGACCTTATAAAAGAGTGTTGAATCTAACCTGGAATCAAAAACATAAAATCCCATTTAAACACTAGATAATTTTATTTTTCAATTAATCAAATGACTTTCATGAAGAAAAAGCCACCTTTATATGTTGATCATTTGCTGAAGTGATTGTTCATTCCTTTTAAAGGTTCTCCTATCCCTTTCCATCTAGGTCCAAACCACAAATTGTAATTTCTTTACATGAAATCACATCGATATACTAGCTCTGGAATAATAACACGACAGACTAAAGTAAAACTCAATTCGTACGAAATAAGGATTGGAAGTGGGACCAAATCTCTTTAATGAATGGCAACATATCAACAAAATTCATCATTCACCTTACAAAGAATACAATTGCTTAAGTATAGTGAATCCCCCGTTTAAATAAATGATACGAAGTCCTATTCCATCTAAAGTGGCTAGCCAAATGAAAAGATATATTCTAAAAGGAACTTTGTGGCCCCAAATGGAGGTAGAGAGAAACCCCACATAAGAGGTGGGGTGTGAGGATGAGTATAATATTTAATTAAAAGTCCACAATAGGAATAGTGAATAGTTAGTTGACAAGGTTGGATATATATCTTGATCTTCTCAATCATTCAAACCTCTCCTAAAACCAAAATCCTATGACAACTTACTCTCGTTCAAATAAGGAAACGTTCTATTGGTAAATTCCTTTAAAAACAGGGATGAGAACTACAAAGATAGGGGTGAATCACAACACCACCAATCCTTCCAAACTTAACCTTTATTTCCTTTACCAACCCTAAATGCGGCCCTCCTTCGAAAATCTGGAAATATCTTAATGATGCCTTTCCAATTGCTACCACCATAGAGGATTTTACCTCCCTAGTTTCCCAGCCAAAGACTTCATCATATTTTGCCTTAATGTTCCTCTTCCCCAACATTTCCTAGTTGAATGCTTATTGATCGTTTTTGGGACCTTGATTTTTTTCCTAGAAATCATGCACTTGGCTTTTTCTTTCACCTATTTAATCACGACTTTTAAATAAGTCGCAATTTTTAAGAGAAGATGATTTTGATAGTAACCATTTTACTGATTAAGCATTAGATTTGTTTTATTGAAGGTAAAGGAGATTGGGAAGACCTGCCTAATTATAAAAGAAAGTTGACTCTAACTTGAAATCAAAAACATAAAATCCCATTTAAGTAATTTTTTTTCTTTTTTTCGTTGAATCAATCAAATAACTTTCACTAAGAGAAATACCACCTTTATATGTTAATGATCATTTGCTGAAGTGATTGTTCATTCCTTTTAAAAGGTTCTCTTATCCCTTTCCTTCTAGGTCCATACAACAAATTGCAATTTCTTTACATGAAATCACATTGATATGTCGAATTTCGAATAATAACAAGACAGACTATAAAACAAACATTTTTCGTATGAAATAAGAATTGGAAGTTGGACCAAAACTCTTTAATGAATGACAAAATATCAACAAAATTCATCATTCACCTTACAAAGAGTACATTATTTGTTTAAGTATAGTGAGTCCCTTGCTAAATTAGTGATTAGAAGTCTTATTTCATCCAAAATGGGTAACCGAGTGAAAAGATAAATTTCGAAAAGGAACTTTGTGGCCCCAAATGGGGGTAGAGAGAAAACTCGCATAAGAGGTGGGTATTAAGGATGAGTAGAATATTTAATCAAGAGTGCACAATGGGAATAACGAATACTTAGTTGACAAGGTTGGATATATCTTGAACCTCTCAATCATTCGAACCTCTCCTGAAACCAAAATCCCATGTCTTGTTTCGAATAATGAAATGTTTAATGTTGTATTGGTAAATTCCTTTTAGAGGAAATAAAAAAAATAGGGTTGAGAATGAACTACAAAGATAGGGGTGAATCACTACATCACCAATCCTTCCAAACTTAAACTGCAACCCTAAACACGGCCCTCCTTAAAAAATCTAGCAATATTTTAATGATATTTCTTCATAGAGAATTTTGCCTCCCTAGTCATCATATCTTGCCTTAATGATCCCCTCCCCCAACATATCTTAGTAATGCATAGTTCATACATCGAAGTTGTAGACACCCCATTTTTGCACTCGCCTAATTAATCAACTCGTCAACCCGATCACAACGGTTCCCAATGATGGATGTTTATTCCATTGCTTTATTTTGTTACCAGAAATATTTCAGAAATCCGGATGAGGTATCTCGAACTGACAAAACTGTAGAAACCATGATACGCTAGGAAAATATAACCACAGAAGCTTAGAAATCATCATTTTTCAGACAAAAAAAAGCTTCACGATAAAATTCACTAAAAAATTATCAAATTATCAAACTACCCCTAATCTTAAAATATCCCTAGAGCCTACATTACGCTCAGGAAAACCCATTCAAACACATAAAATAATAAATCGAAATCAAATCAATTATTTTACCAATTTTCATAGAATTCGACAAAATTACGAAAATGCCCCTCATCAAGTTCACGATCATTTCACACAAAAAATTCATAAATGACACAAACCAATATTTCCATTGAATTCCTTATGAAAAATTGATTTGAAAACATCTTAGAACATCAAAAATTGACTTAAAACGTGAAAAGTCCTCTCCGAGGGTAAAACGGTAATTTCACAATTTTTATAATTAAAAATTTCAAAATTAATAAATAAAATATTAAATAATTAAAGTGAAACATTAGCAAAATTAATTTAAAAATTTAAACTAAAAAAATCGATCAATCAGACTCTTAGGCAAAATTGTTGAGGGTTGCCAAGATATTTATTCAAGGACCTCTTCCATTTGGGGGTCTAAAGAATTAAAGATATAATAGAGAGGGGTTCTCCAAAAAATTATAGTCAATCAAGCAAAATTAAAGTCAAGGTATTAAATTCAATCAAGTAAGACTAAAGTCAAAATTAAAGTCAATTAATTAAGACCAAAGTCAAAATCTTAAAGTCAATCAATTAAGACTAAAGTCAAAATCTTAGAGTCAATCAAATAAGACCAAAAGTCAAAATCCTAATAGAGTTCTAATTAAATAATAACTCTATTTAATAGAATTCTAAATAAAATATAATTCTACCTAAAACAATTCTAATTAAAATACAATTCTACCTAAAACAATTCTAGCTAAAATACAACTCTAACTAAAAGAATTATAATCAAACACTAATTCTATCTAAACCAACCCTTTAAAAAATCTATAAATAGGGGTCCTCACACTCTGTTTTAGAATCAAATAATAAATCCTAAGAAAAGTAGGTCAAAAAATTTTCCTAACCTCCCATAAACCTTAATTTTGAAATCCCAACTCCTTACCTAATACCCATACTTCAATTTTAGCCTGAAAAATACCTAGAAGTCCTTCAAAAATATTCCAAAATCCATAAAAAAGTTCGAAGAATCCATATCTAAAAAAAAGATATATTGCCTCGGAGATCAGAAATCAGATCTGGAAACAGAACGAAGTAAGGAATACGGTACAAGAAGCGATTTTATCAGATCTGAGGGAACAAAATCGTAGCGCTCGAAAAAGATGAGTATTTTTTTTATTATTATTATCTAGGTCTTGTTGGCAATGTAGTTTTATCTGGGAATTAGTAGAGACCGGCGTTTGTCGGGCAGAGTTGGTGCCTAACACCTTCCAACCCCGTAACGTAATCCCGGATCCGTATTTTTCTTTCGTAGATTAGTTTATTTGCTTTTTAGAGTCAAAGTTTGGTTCCTAGACCGTAATAACTAGGTGGCGACTCCCAAACTTCAAAGGTCAAAAGCGGATCCGCACACCCCGCAAATCGAGGGCACTTTCAGAAGTCCTCTGCCACTTAATTCCCTTTCTTCTTTGTAGAACAAATAAGCTTCCACTTCACAAAAATATGATACTTCTAGTTTCCTTACATATCATCCAAAGAAAATGATTAATTTGCTTTTTGAGCTTTATTTTTATTTTTTGCTTCCATGCTCTAGGTCCCTTGGATGGACTCATACCTTGTTTTGTTTTCCTAGTTCTATTTTTCTTCTATTTTAAAGTTGGCGGATTAAGGTCTTAGCAAATAGAGAGAGGATCATTAGATCTTACTCTTTCTTTTCTTTGTTGGAGCCTTTGGAAGTAGAGGAACAACAAGATTTTAAAGGGAAACAACTTATACCCTTTAGGAGGTTATCATTTTGGTTAGAAAAATGCTAAATGGACCCAGTTTTTGGCGCACACCCTATGACGAGTTGGATCACCGCCCAACAAGCGTTTGACATCTGGCGTAATGACATCAACAATAGAGAGAGTTTCTCTCTCTTGCCCTGCCCACATATTTATTTTTTTAGATTTCAAATCTTAAAAAAGGGCATTAGGCCCACATTGATTATCACATTGACAATCTAACGACACAGTCTTTTAAATTTCATGAAAATATTCACATTCAAAAAAAAAAAATTAAAAAAATATTATTTTTCAAACTTGATCCAAGGTGTTGAAAATTGATGACCACCAAACACCTTCAATCAAGCTCAAAAAATAATATTTTTTTAATATTTTTCTTTTAAATATGAATATTTTGATGAAATCTAAAAGGCAGTGTTGTTGGATTATAAATGTGATAATCAATGTGGGTTCAACAACTCTTTTTAAGATTTAAAATCTAAAAAAATAAATATGTGGGCAGTAGGCAAGAAAGAGAATCCCTCTATTGTTGATGTCATTCATGTCAAATGTCAAACATTTGTTGAGCTGTGAGCGAACGCGTCAAGGGTGTCACCAAAACCACGTCATATTATCAACACTCTTTTTTTATAGAGTTTAAAGTAGTGTTTTTAAGGATTTCCTATGTATATAGCACTCGATTGTAAGGTGAGTAGTTAATATTCTTCATTTGTTTGGAGTTGTTAGTGTGCTTCATTTGATTTTAGATTTTCTTGACCTCCTCGTAATCATTCACGCAAAATTTAAAAAATCTCAATCTATTTATTTTTTAATTCAAATATTTGACTTTTTATTAAACTATAAGCATAAAACATCTGTATGGAAAATGCTGGAATGACACCCTAGCACGACTCATTCCATATGGAAAATGCTGGAATGACACGAGCATTTACAATGATTCTCACAAGTTTGACGTGAGATGTGCACATAACCATAGATGTGTTTCCTTGCGATACGAGTAAAAACCATCTACGGTTATGTATGCATGTCCACATTAGAATTGTGAGAATCACAGTAAATCGTGTGTCACCCCAGCATGACTCATTCCATTTGGAAAATGCTGGAATGACACAAGCATTTACTGTGTCACCCCAGCATGACTCCATTCCCTCCATCGAGCCATTATAGTAGGGAAAATACCTTACCTTGTTCTAGGAAACATATGTACTCATTCAGTACGCCTTTTCTCACTTAATAAATCTATCATTTGATGGTTTAGGTTGAAAGGTGGCTCAGTGTATTGTGAAAGTTAATGGCGTCAAATCATTAACTACATTAAGGCAGAGATAACGTGGCATTGTAAAATTTTGTGAACTATTCTAAGTAGTTTTCAATGGTTTAGAGTAGGAGCTTATGGTTTGGTGGTGTGCAACCTTAGGACGTGGTGGCTAACCTTTTTGTTTTTTTTGGATAGGTATTAGTGTAAAGGCGAGACTTTGATGCTTGGTTTGTGATATTACTATGCACATATCAAAACCGAACTTGAAGGGTGAAAGACATTTGGAATTTTGCAGAATTGTGATTTAGTTTGAATTGTAGCCTGCTTAAATCATTACTCATTTGGTTAGAGAAGGGTGTAAATCTAGAAGCTTGATGAAGCATTGGGTTTCTTTGATTGTTTAATTAAAATGCAACCAACTTACTCCATTTTATCTTTTAATCAACTTTTGGGAGCCATCACCAGGGTGAAACACTACTCTACCATAGTACTATCATTGACATACTTTGCAAGGACAGACGGGTAAGTAAACGAGGGGGCCATGAACCTCTTCCGAGAAATGATCAGTAAAAACATTGCACCAAACAAGTCACTTACACAACTCTTTAATTCAGGGTCTTGCAATTTAGGCCATGTCAAAGTATTTAATCCATTGTGAGCTGGGGTGATGATCCTAATGTTCATATCTATAACATCTTGATCAATAACTATTGCAAAGTTAAGAGATTGGATGAGGCCATGGAGCTCTTTAGAGTTATGTGTCACAGACGTATAACTCCTTACATTATCACATACAAGAACTCTTATTGATGGGTTATGCAGCAAGGTTGGGAGGCTTGTGGCTGCATAAAATCGTTTCCAGTTCACGTACCATTACTCATAGTATATTGTTAGATGGGCTATATTAACTTTTAATATGTTACATGTGTTTGTCTCATGCGTTAGTGTCCACGTGATCTTACTCTATTGATTCACATCATCAAACATAATTACACATTCACATTTTATAATTTTTTTTATAAAAATTATCTATCTAGTGGGAGACGAGATGAATCAAATGAGTCAACTAAGCATAGGTAGGGGCAAGATTAGAAGATATACCAAATTTTAAAACCATAGATTTTTAAAAATATGGTTTCTAATCTAGTCCTAGATTGAGATGACTCGCCCTAGTCTTCTCATATCGTTCACCAACGAGGCGTCTCACGTTTCACCCATATCACGAGATAAAGGAGATGACTTGAACGATATTTTTAAAATGTCAGCTAAGTCAATAAAACTTAGCCAAATCAATAGGGATTTTAAAAAAAAGAAATTTAATTAAAATAATTTTTATTATTATTATTATAGAATTTTAACATTTATTCTCTAACTAAAACATTATTCTATGGCAAAATATCTTCCAATCTACCTCATAGAAATATATATGAAGAAATAATTGTAAATCAAGTTAAATGACTTATCTCGTCCAAGACAACTCAATCTCGTCTATGAACAAGATGAGACATCAAACCGAGATTCAAAACCGTATTTAAAAATCATGATCTCATCCTGATTTTATTAATTTATAACTGGACTTGACAGGTTCTATCTACTCTAAAGAGAGTAGAAGTAAAGGACGACCAATATTCTGCAGCAAAAGAGTTAATGAGATGATGAGATGGAGAAGGGAGAGAGCTAGACTTTTCTAAAAATGTGGGAAAATGAAATAACGAAAAGATCTTAGAGAAACCACTTTTTAATAGTTACATTGACTATACATAGACGAAAATGATCTAATTAAGCTTGATAAAAAAATTATAGAGGAAGCAAATGAAATTATCAAAATATTAGAGGGCTAACAAAGAGTTACGCTGTATTATCTCAAAGTGTAATTCACTATTTATATTAGATTTTTTTTTTTTTTTTTTGGAGTTGACCAGGGAGTATCCCCTCCTTGATAAGATTAAAACAATTTTTAAAATATTTTAATTTTTAATTTTTAGAGGTGTACTAAAAATATGAGGCCTTAGAATTTCTTGAAGCTGGCTTGTAAATAAAATTTGCCTTGATATCATATTGTTATAAAAAAAATTGATATTGTTATAAAATTTGCCTTGATACTTTTAAATCCGTTTGAAAGGTGTTCACTCCACAGTCCACAGCTCCGGATTCGTGAACGATGTTAAGAAAAACTGCTGTTTCTGGTCGTCAACTTCAGAAGGGTATGATTATACTCTTACCCATCTCTTCCCTTTCAATCTTTTTACGCTATAACTCTACAAAACAAAGACAAGACCCAATTAATCCCTCTGAGTCTCAACCTGATATAATGATAAAAAGCAGCACTATCCATTTGGAGAAAATCGTAAAATATCGGTGTAAATCTGGAACTCTTAGGCTTGATGAAGCATTGGGTTTCTTTGATTGTTTAGTTCAAATGCAACCCATTCCCTCCATTTTCTCTTTTAATCAACTTTTGGGAGCCATTACCAGTATGAAACACTACTCTACAGTTTTTTCTCTGTTTAATAAAATGATGATGTTGGCTAACACAGGAATCCAACCTGATATCGTTACTCTTAACATCTTGATCAACTGTTTTTGCCGATTGGGTCGTGTGGATTTCGGTTTTTCTATCTTAGGAAACATTCTAAAGCTTGGGTTTGAACCAGATAAGGTAACTTTGAGCACTCTTCTGAAGGGGTTCTGTTTGGAGAATAAACTAGAAAAGATGATGGAATTGTTTAACAAATCAGTGGAGAATGGGTACCCAATTGATGTAATCACCTACACCACTTTAATTCATGGCTTATGTAATTCAGGTCAATGTGAACGAGCCATTCAGTTATTCGATCGAATGACTGCTTGTGGATTCTCACCAAATGTAATAACGTTTAACATTCTAGTGGATGCTCTATGCAAAGCAGGGAGGACTAAAGAGGCGTGTATTCTATTTGAAGTAATGTCTGAAAGAGGTGTGAAGCCTAATGTAATAATTTACAACTCTTTGATTCATGGCTTATGTAATTCAGGTCAATGTGAACAAGCCATTGGGTTGTTGGATCAAATGATTGATCGTGGATTCCCACCAGACGTAATAACCTTCAACATTCTAGTAGATTTTCTTTGCAAACAAGGGAGGACTAAAGAGGCGTGTATGCTGTTAGAAGTAATGTCTCAAAGAGGTGTAAAGTCAAATGTAATTACTTACAACTCTTTGATTCATGGCTTATGTAATTCAGGTCAGTGTGAACAAGCCATTGGGTTGTTCGACCAAATGATAGATTGTGGATTCTCACCGGATGTCATAACCTTCAGTATCCTAGTGGATTCTCTTTGCAAAAAAGGGAGGACTAAAGAGGCGTGTATTCTATTTGAAGTAATGTCTGAAAGAGGTGTAAAGCCTAATGTAATAATTTACAACTCTTTGATTCATGGCTTATGTAATTCAGGTCAATGTGAACAAGCCATTGGGTTGTTGGATCTAATGATTGATCGTGGATTCCCACCAGACGTAATAACCTTCAACATTCTAGTAGATTTTCTTTGCAAACAAGGGAGGACTAAAGAGGCGTGTATGCTATTAGAAGTAATGTCTCAAAGAGGTATAAAGTCTAATGTAATCACTTACAACTCTTTAATTCATGGCTTATGTCATTCAGGTCAATGTGAACTAGCCATGAGGTTGTTCGATGAAATGCTAGGTTGTGGAATCTCACCAGATTTGGTAACATATGTAATATTAATGGATTTTCTTTGTCTACAAGGCAAGCTGGTCGAGGCAGTAAAAGTTTTTAATTCTGTGGTGAGTAGTGGTCATGAGCCTGATATTTGTATCTATAACATATTGATCCATGGCTATTGCAATGCTAGGAGATTGGATAAGGCCATGAAACTCTTTAGTGATATGTGTGACAAAGGATTAACTCCTAATACCATTACGTACAACACCATTATTGGTGGGTTATGCAAGATTGGGAAGGTTGTGGCTGCACAAGATCTTTTTGTGGAGATGCAAGCAAAGGGCCAAAGTCCAGATATCATTACTTTTAGTACATTGTTGGATGGGCTACTCACGAACCGTTGTTTTACTGAGGTAATCAAACTGTTTCATGTGATGCAAAGCAATGCAGTGAAAGCCAATATTGTGATTTACAACATCGTCATTGATTGCATGTTCCAAAATAAGAATATAAAGGAAGCAACGGAGTTGTTTAGCAATCTTTCTGCCAAAGATTTGCAGCCCGGCACTAGAACATATAATACAATGATTCAAGGCTTTCTTAGAGAAGGAATGCTGAAAGAAGCCGAGGATTTGTTCATACAGATGGAAGAGAAGGGTTCAACTCCAAATGATCTCACATTCAATTTCATGGTTCAAGGATTCCTTCGAAAGAATGATATGCGCAAGGCAATGCAACTTCTCAATGTAATGGTTGAGAGAGGTTTTTCACCAAATGTAGATACCACATCCATGGTAGTGGATTTGCTTGCTGCAGACGGACCAGATCGTGAATGTCTGAAGATGTTCCGCACGTTCTTTCCATAGAACTGAGTCAAAGGTAACATGATCAATGTTGAGTTACCAGTTAGCAAGTTGTTTCATGGAGTGTTGTATCTTGTTGCATGCTTTAAAGATCATATTAGTATTTCTAGAATTTTCTTTCATCAAGTATTATCTCAAAGGACCTTCATTCCATGACGATGAACTAGGCAAGTTGTTTATCTTTTTAATGATCAATTAGTTCATGGGCTAATATATTTTCTTTTACCTCCTTATTGGGTTGCCATCTTAATGTAGACACTTGAAGCAATAGATTAGCTACCATGGTGTATTGTCATTGTATAATGCGTTGTTTTAGTAAATCAAGCTATTTTTTGTTTACATTATGTATTTACTCTTTCTTCCTATTTGTTTTATGATATGAAGTAGAAAATGGTTTTTATTTTATTCCTTTGAACTTACAAATATTTGATGAAGCGTCGTTTCTCTTGTACTACTTGAACAAATGATTATGGAATTTTCCCTTTTTTCAATTTTGGTTAACCTTACCTTATTAACATTAAGAAACTTATTAATGATGTTTCATCAATTGCTTAACTCATTCTAGTAGGAAACCTAACGGTAGGTAGTTAATTCAGATAAATGATATCATCAATTATGCAAGTAGCTCAAAAATGAGCGATGATATAATTCCAATTGGCAAGTGTGAAAATGATATCAGGTCCAATTAATGGTAGTGAATCCCTTGTTGATTTTTTTTTTCTTTTAAAGCTTATGCAGTCTCTCACTAGTATGCCTTATACGTCCTATGGTTCTTTAAGGTGAGTGTAGTGAAGGGACACTCGGGGGAGAGGCCCGAGCGTAAGAGCTTTAGTGTGGTTCTTTGTGTTAGCCTTCCCCCTCTGGGGCATTGTAATCTTAATGCATATTGAAGGGGTACTATAGTATGTAGAAGAAATTCTCGAAGTTATATCATTTCAAAGAATTTATACTCTACATATAGATCGTAACACATTGATCAATATATGCCTCTTTTTATCATATACTTTGTATTTGATTGAAGAAGGCATTTTGGCACAAACCATGTAAATATAATTTGATTCCCTTAGTTTTTTTTTTTCACATTTGACCGTGGTGATTGTGATTACATAAATTGAATGATGTTTCATGTTGAATCAATAACTAGTTATTGTCGAGTTGTTTTGTGCATACACATGTGGATGGGCTGCATCTATCTGTAATTTCGTAAATTTGTGTTGGACGTAAATTGTTTAGATTTCTTCTTTATGTTGTTGATCATTGTTTTAAAACAGAAAACGTGATCTGGAAAAACCTCATTACTTTGCTTGTTTTTAAGTGGCATCATTTTTACCATTTTTTTCATATCTATGAATGGGCTTATGAATAGCAGAATTGTAGTATTAACCATGTTGGCAGCCTTTTAGCATAACCATGATGTTAGAGCATTTCTTTTTGACACATATAATGATGCTTACCATCTTTTTTTCCTACAGTTTCCCATGTAAGAGTCGTTTAGTTATAGTAAAATTGTCACTCTTAAGAACATAATTTTCTTTCCTTCGTACGGGCTTTAGAATCCTCAATGAAAGTCCCTTGTGCAATGGAATGAAAGATACGATCGTTCACATCTTCATCCCTTATTCCTTCTTCAATTTGTTTAGGAGTTCCTCTAGTAAATGTTGTTTTGTGGATAATGCCCATAACCATTTTCTAGCATGTGGAGAAGTGACCAACCAATATTTTTAACTCAAACGGTATTGTGCTATGGAGTTCATTTAGTTTGAAGTATTTATTTGGATTTTAGATGATTAGAACAATCTCGTTTTTGACAACAAAGAATACCCCATGCATAAAGTATCATTGAAAGTTAAGGCAGGATTTACAAGTTTTCCATTCTTTGTGATTTGAGTAACCAATATGTTTTAAAGTATGTTCATTACAAATGCCATGTTGTTCTTCTAATGTTCACATCCTACAAATTTGGTCGATACAACACATACAAGCAAATCCTATCACAAGTAGTATCCACTGGCATGAACTCAAAATGTTCCATCACGGTCTTCTCAATATGGGTATAGTCACAATTTCTGTGATTAATCAGTAGCTATTTTTAAGAGTAGATGACTTTGATGATAATGATGGTAACCATTCTACTGATGATGCATTAGATAATGATCATGCAAAGGAGCATGTAATTGATTTTTGTTGCATGTACTAAACAATATAAACTTGAATATTGTTACTTTTTGTGGATGCATGGATGGTATCAATATGGGGTTTGGTTACTATTGGTGCAAGTATGGATGGTATGAATATGGCGTTAATTATTTGTTATTGTAGTTCAACATGAAATTTAATGATATAATATAAGAACATCACCTAGTAGGAACAATTACACGGCCCTAGCCCTATCTTATTTTTCTCCGTTCTATTGAATTTTCTGAATGTTTTCCTCCTTGAATTATTCTTCAACCTCGACTTGGTGACTATGTACATGGGTGAAGTTCTAAACAAAATGAAAACACTGTATTAGCTATGGGTAAAATGTGTGGAGTGGCTTGGGAATTATAGTCACTAAAGAATTTGGATGCTGGTAAGATAGAACTAGTCATATACAAAGATCTTATCCATGTATTGAACTTCTTATACAGTGAGTGGGAATTGCTGCCACCATTGTTATTATTCTTCGATCTAGCGTCCAAGTCTTCCAACTCTAATGTTGTAGTACCCATCTCGATATAGTCTTCTCACTTTGTTTTTGAAAGAAACTTTTCCTTCTCACAATTGCAACAATTTGGGAACCACTCTTTCAATGAAAGATTCCAGACAAGACCCCTTTTAGGGAATTAGTTGATGGGATTCATATTCACTGGTCTCTGATCAAGAACGGACTTCCACGACCATGGTTGTGAGATTGCTTTGATGCCAAAGATCAAGATCCTTTGTTAGGCATTCTCGTACGGCTAAATTAAATCATTTATTCCTCAATTTGACACTCGAAGACGAGAAAAATATGACATATATATATATATGATAAAGTGTGTTTCTCGTTGTAATCACAGAAGGCACACTAGAAGAAACTGATTCGTGTACTATTTCAAGACGTTTGACAAAAAACTCTACTCTTTTGTGTGTTTTGACTCAAAATATTGATTTTTTTTTTTTAAGTATAGATATTTTTCATTGAAGAAAGAGGAGATTGGGAAGACCTGGATAATTATAAAAGAGTGTTGAATCTAACCTGGAATCAAAAATATAAAATCCCATTTAAACACTAAGTAATTTATTATTATTTTTTAATTCAATCAAATGACTTTCACGAAGAGAAAGCCACCTTTATATGTTGATCATTTGCTGAAGTGATTGTTCATTCCTTTTAAAGGTTCTCCTATCCCTTTCCTTCTAGGTCCAAACAACAGATTGTAATTTCTTTACATGAAATCGCATCGATATACTTGCTCTGGAATAATAACATGACAGATTGAAGAAAAACCCAATTCGTACGAAATGAGGAATTGAAGTGGGACCAAATCTCTTTGATGAATCGCAACATATCAACAAAATTCATCATTCACCTTACAAAGAATACAATTGTTTAAGTGATTTGAAGTCCTATTTCATGTAAAGTGGCTAGCCAAATGAAAAGATATATTCTAAAAGGAATTTTGTGGCTAGATATGGAGGTAGAGAGAAAACCCACATATGAGGTGGGTATTGAGGATGAGTATAATATTTAATCAAGAGTCCGCAATTGGAATAGTGAATAGTTAGTTGACAAGGTTGGATATATATCTTGATCCTCCCAATCATTCAAACCTCTCCTAAAACCAAAATCCTATGACAACTCACTCGTTCAAATAATGAAATGTTCTAATTGTAAATTCCTTTAAAAATAGGGATGAGAACAACAAAGATAGGGGTGAATCACTACACCACCAATCCTTCCAAACTTAACCTTAAAAAATCTGGAAATATCTTAATGATGCCCATCTAATTGCTACCACCATATAGGATTTTACCTCCCTAGTCTCCCAGCCAAAGACTTCATCATATTTTGCCTTAATGATCCTCTTCCCCAACATTTCCTAGTTGAATGTTTATTGATCGTTTTTGGGACCTTGATTTTTTTCCTAGAAATCCATGCACTTGATTCTTCTTCTTCTTCTTCTTCCATAGTATCATTAGATTTTATTTCAATTTTTTTAATTTTCTTTATTTCTAAATCAAGATCCTTGATTTATCCCTGAAAGTTTTTGAATTTATCCTAATTAAATGAACTGACCCTCATCAAGTAATTGTCTAATTTGAACTTGTTACTATGCTCACAACTTTACCATAGCGTTTGAGTCCTATTAAGGCTGGCATTATTAATTCTATAGCAAATTATCTTTTTGATGAACTTGTTTCTTAAAAAATGATCAAAACTTCAAACACAAAGAAATGTATTTTTTTTTTTTTTTCCACTGGCTTTTTGTTTAGAGTTTTAAATTGTAAAATGGTGAAACAGAAAGGAATGATCATGAAATTGATCGTTGACGTTCAATATATATATTTTATTATTTAATTATGTTGCACTTAATTTACAAATTCTTATTTATTTGATTTCATAGGGATCAACACCCAGATATGGAGCCAGTACTTTTGGGTGGGAGAGTGAGGAGGTGAGATCGTCCTTGGGTGTAGTGTGTGGAAGGGTATTCACAAAGTGACTCCGGATATTTGTAAATGCATTGTTTTCAAGGTAGGGAGAGGGAATTGAGTGCTCTTCTAGGAGGATCTTTGGTGTTGTGAAATTCCCATACAAGAGAAGTTTTTGGGCATGTTCTCGATGTCTTTGAAGAAACGGATGCCGTATATTCGGTTGAGCCGTGGGCTTGTACTTGAGATGGTAAATTTCTCATTAATTCTTTTTTGTTTTTTGGTTTTAGATTCTAGTCCCAATCTTGATTTATTTATTCATTTATTTTTTTGCTTCCATGGCCCAGGAGGTATCATTTTGGATTTCTGTGTTTTAGTGTTAGTTTTTTATCGGGTTTAAAGTGGCGTTTTTTGAAGATTTCCTGTGTAGATGGTACTCAATTGTAAGGTGAGTAGTTATTTTTATCACTATCGTTGTCAATGTCATTATTGGCCTTCTTCTGCCTTGTTAAAGCCATTGGCTTACAGTGGAACACTCCTCTAATGCCTTTTTTGATCGCCTTGAATCTTTTTTTTTTTAGGTGGATAAGCTAGACTTGAATACTCAACCTCAAGTCTAAAATCCCTTTCTCTCGTGTCGAAATTGTTATCTGTGACTGTTAAAATGCAGTATTTCCAGTTTTGTTTATACTCTTATACCATTTATAGAAGCAATTGAATATTGGATGATGAGGTGGCCATCATCATAATCATGTTCGGATTCATCAATTAATTGGCGAGGATTCACTTCAGATACGTTTGAGAGAGTTTTTGATTTTTTTTTTTGTGTGTGTGTGTGGAAATTTCACAGATTCTACAAATGATGTTTCCGGTTTATCCCAAAACCTATCACCTTCAACTCCCTAAAAAAAAAAACCTATCTTATTCTTGAGATTTGAAGATTGAAGAAGATAACATCTTGAGGTAGAAGCGGGGAGCTAACAACATGAATCCTCTTTCTCCAATATAACTGATCTTTGTGTATGTCATTCATCTGTCTTGTTTGGTTCAATCGACCATGGCATCTGCTGAATTTCATTTAGTTTTGACTAGAAGCTTATATGCATTTCATTTTAAGTTTCTTATAAATTTTAACTCAGACATGGGATCCAAACCACGTCTTCACATTCTTACCTTAAAAAAAATATAAAAAAATACATGCTTCAAATGATGTTTTTGGCTGAGATGGGAAGATATTCCTAGGGATACACGTGAAAACAAATTAGGAAATCTGAACTAATCACTAGGAAAAAAAATTATATCTTGATTTTATCCCAATTGTTTTGGCAAAATACGACTTTTATAAGTTATAAGTTAATATGAATGTAAAATATAATAGTAACGTACATAAGCTATGATCTAATTATAAAATAGAAGTATAAATACAATGATGCGATCCATTTAACTTCTTTTTTGTGATCTCCATAGTGAAGAGATCATCCTAACATATATATATATATATATATATGATTCATCTCCACTTGATTCCAATGACATATATACAATGTAATCTCAATGATCAGGATTTATCCTCGAGATAAGTATCCCCAAGATGTGTATTATAGGGATATGTATAATTCTTGACTGTTAGATACGTGGAAAGATCAACTTCAAACTTGACATACGACTTGTGTAGATGATTTCAAACCAAAAGAATCATCCTTGATCGATTTTTATCCAAAATCAAAATAAAAGAATTGAAAAAATCCTAATTTTTTACATACATTTTTAAAATGCTTGAAAATGATTGCTTCTTCCTTCTCAAATCCTTTTCATTAGAATAGAGTTTCTAAAACTCGCTTAAGATGTCGGAAATCCTATTTTTTAAGATGAAAATGATTAGTTTGAATGATTAGGTCAATTTTATCATTTCAAACATAAGATATGTCCAAATTGGAGTTCATGGACTGATCAGAAGAGAGGGATTTTCTAAATGAATTATTTAGTTAATCCCTAAAAGTCAAGGACTAGTTAGAAAGAAAACCTTCTGCCACGCCCATGGACCATTACGTAATTTACCCAACTTTTATGGGGTTGTCTATTAATTTCTTACATGACTATAATAGAGAAAGAATAAGAAATTATTCTTCATTGATGGTTCCAATTTTCTAGACCAAGAGCCTCGATTTCTTAGATCCACATTTGAAATTAAATAGTCCTGATTGCAGTGTCATATTTGAAGATAACATCCATACTCAAACATAAAAGGGTGACTACTTAAGTTGAAATTGAAAGTAACCCTAAATAACCATAGAAAAAAGATGCCTTATCAATAAATAGAAAACATCAAATGTTTGTAACATGCCATCATGCCATCTTTATTTAAATATGATTATTAACTAATTCAACTGAGTTAACTAGAGCGATTCAATAAATTGGGGTACAGTCAACCATTCTTCTTAAGTGCAAATATAAGGAATTTTTTTATATATGTTATAATGGAAAATTTATGATTTCAAATGAATTTATTATAATTTTATTCCTTGGATTACAGAACTATTGGAATCCCAACTAAATTTAAAATTTTAAAATTTTAAAAATTAATAGGGTGAGAATGTCATTCTCTCGCTTTAGAAAGAGCGTTTAAGGTTGGATATTTTCTTCTCTTTGATGCAGAGATACCAACGAGCAAAGACTATAAAAATCAACATCAAAAGGTCAAAGTAGACATCATTGTTGTTATCAACTTGTTATTTTCGATGGGCTATCACTGATGGTAGATAGATGGAAAAGGGTATAATTGAACTTGTTAAGAAACTAGAGTTTGCCCTTGCTTATGGCTGGACATCCCCTTTGGGGAATTAAAAGAGGAAAAATAATAAAGTTGGAAGGATATTATTAAAAAATCTTTGGACTTATAGAAGTAAAAGTGGAAAAATAATAAAATTGAAAATGTATTATTAAGAAATGAGGAGAAGAGGAAAGACAATAAAATTGAAGAAATATTGGAAAAGAAGAGAAGGAAGAAAGGCAACAAAGTCAGGGGTATTCTTTGAAAGAGGAATGAGAAAAGAGATAAAAGATAAAATTAAGGTTGACAATGGATCAATTCGGTACCGGATCAATACCAATCCGAAATCTCTATCTTTTGATCCAAATTCGATCTGTTCCGATCATATTAATGGATCTTCGAACTTAATTAGATCCGATTGAGATTTTAATCAACCCAAATAAGATCTAACACCTAATTTTTACTTTTATTTTTTGTTAAGGAAATTGGATTTTGGGAAGAAAGACGTGGGTTTAAAGGAGTGTGTGGAGAAATTGGAGAAAAAAATTAGAGATGGATTGAACCCAAAACAGAGAACATCTATGATTAAAGAAAAGAAACAAATAATAAGGGGAATGAGATTAAAGAAGGATTACATGTCCACAAAGGGAAAAAATCGCAAATTTGGTCTGATTGTTCATCCACCATGTCCATAAAGATGATGTTATTATAGAACAAGTTGAATTTTCAGATCATTACATTCTCCCCCTCTTCCCCTTTTGAAAAAATTTCATCCTCGTAATTTAAAATCATATCTTAGTCCAGAAATAACTTTGGAAATCGAGCTCACATGTTTGATTCCTTTTCCCAAGTCACTTATTCCATTTTGTAATGCCTCCATAACACTTTGACCAAGGGGATTGTGCGAGATCTCAGCTTCTTATCTTTTTTATCCAAAATTTGAACGGATCCTTCCTCATACGAAATATCTTTATCCACTTCCAATAACAGTAGCTCAACCACATGTGAAGGATCTGATTCATACATATTTAACATAGACACATGAAAGACATTATGGATCTGCTCCAATTGAGGGGGTAGTATCAATCTATATGCTACTAGGCCTATTCTCTTAGAAATCTCAAATGGTCCCACATATCGTGACGTTAGTTTTCCTTTCATGCCAAATTTGGAGATCCCCTTCCCAAGTGATATATTCAAGAACACCATATCTCTTGCCTCAACTTCCAATGGTCTATGTCTTGTGTTAGCATGGCTCTTCTGTATGTCTTGAGCCATTTTTAGTCTCTCCCTAATTATTTTGACTTTCTTTGTTATTTCTTAAATCAATTCTTGACCCATCAAAATCGTATCCCAGACTTCTATCCGACATATCTGTGACCTACATGGTCTGGCATACAATGCCTTAAAAGAAGCCATGCCTATGCTAGCTAAATAACTATTGTTGTATGAAAATTCAATTAAGGGTAAGTGTGTTTTCCAACTACATCTGAAATCTAATACACATACTCGAAGCATATCTTCTAGTATTTGGATTATCCTTTTTGACTGACCAACTGACTAGGGATGAAATGCCGTATTGAAATTTGGTTGAGTACCTAGAGCGATGTGAAGACTTTTCTAGAAGTACGATGTAAATCTGGGATCCCTATTAGATACTATGGATAGTAGTACCCCAAGTAGTTTGACTATAGATCTTACTCAGTCCATCAACTGTGTATGAGACCTTGATTGATATAAAATGAGATGATTTCGTCAATTTGTCCACAACTACTCAGATTGTGTCAGACCATCACTTGTCCTTGATAACCCAACAATAAAGTCTGGTTAGGTGCTCTCATTTCCATTCCTCTATCGACAATGGTTGGAGGAGACTTAATGGTTGTTGATGTTCAACTTTGACATGCTGACAAGTCAAACATGTCTTTCTTCATCCCAAGCCATCAGAAATGTCTTTGCAAATCTTTATATATCTTCGTACCACCTAAATGGATCGAATATCTCAATCGATGTGCCTTACTCAGTATGCTTGCTCTTAATTGTCCCTTTGAAGGTACCCACAATCTATCCCAAAATCTAAGGCTTCCATTAGTGTTTACTTTCCAGTCTTGGTTTTTTGTATCATTTGCTTTCAATTGAAATTATGTTGAATCTACATCTATTTTATGAAATTCCAAGATCTTTTTGACCAACAAGTTCTGAATATTCATCACTTTCAAATAACTGTATTGGTCCTCTACATCATTTGGGGTGTCAAATGCAAATTCTATTACCGTCTCTAACATCTTCATTCCTTAACCATCATATGTGCTAGTACATTCTTATCTTTTCGTCTGGATGATATTCTAGAGTGAAGTTATAATCTTTCAAATACTCCATCCAACACCTCTGTCTCATATCCACATCTTTTTATGAAAATATGTACTTGAGACTCTTATGATCCAAGAATATCTCAAATGTTTTCCCATAAAAGGTAATGTCTCCAAATCATTAAGGCTAAGACAATTGAAGCCAAATTCTAAGTCGTGAACTTGATAATTCTTCTTATGGATCTTTAGTTGTCTTGATACATAGGCTACGAACATCTGATTTTGCATTCGAATACATCCCAAACCTATCCTTGGTGCATCTGTATAAATAGTCAACTTTTCCCTTGTAATCGATGCTATCAAAATTGATTCAATTGTCAACTTCTTCTATAATTTTTGAAACATTGATTCACACTTGTCGTCCCATTCAAACTTTACATTTTTCTGAGTCAACTATGTCAAAGGTGCTGCAAGGGTAGAGAAGCCCTCAACAAATCTTCATTAATACCGGGCCATCCCAAGGAAACTTCTTTTCTTTGTCACTGTCTGGGGTTGCTTCCAATTTAATATATCTTCTACTTTTGAAGGGTTCACAGAAATAACTTCATTCGATACTACATGACCCAAAAATTTCACCTCGGTTAGCCAAAAATCACACTTATTGAATTTGACATACAACTAATGCTCCTTCAAAGTTTAAAGCATAATCCCCATGTATTCTTTGTGATCTTCTCTCGGCTTGGAGTAAATTGGAATGTCATTTATGAACACAAGCATGAATTTGTCAAGAAGTTTTCAAAATACTCTATCTATCAAGTATACAAAAATAACTAGTGCATTCGTTAAACCAAAATGCATCACTAGATACTCAAAGTATCATACCCTTATCCGAAATACAATCTTTGGAATATATTCCTCCTTATTCTCAACTGATGGTACCCAGATCTGATATCGAACTTAAAAAAATATAGGGCACGTTGCAGTTGGTCAAACAATTCCTTTAGTTGGAGAAAATGGTATTTGTTATTAATAGTTACTTGGTTCAACCTTCTATAGTCACTACGTAATCACAAAGAACAATCTTTATTCTTCACGAATTAGACCAGAGCTCCCTAACGTGAAAAATTCAATCAAATGAAACCCAAGTTTGTAAGTTCATCGATTGTGTTTTCAACTCTCGAGTTTCATCCGATACTCCCCAGTACAGAATTATATCCCCCAACTTTGTCGTAATGTTGGTAATTCCTTTGGAAATACATCTAAGAAATCTCTAACCACTACTA